>NW_009928986.1:40362-63613 GCF_000696875.1 Nestor notabilis
CTGTGCACACAGTTTGTCATTGCCTCACAGCTTTCCTAACACATCCAGCGCTTTGCTCAGTGCATTTTCTCTCTAGCTTTTTTAAAACTATGGAATTACTTAAAGGAGGCAAGGAGCTCTTTATGTCCATTATTTGGACCTTTTCAAAGCTGCTGTTAACACCTGCTTTGATATTTTCTTTCACACAGAAATGCGTTTAATGGCTCTAAAGCAATTGGACTGTCCTAAATGCTATCTCCTACCAATGACACCTACATAATGCAGTAACCTTCCTGGATCAGTTTCTTAAAATCTTCCGCAAGGGTTTCCTTCGAGCATTTTAGGATAGCTTATTTTACATGAAAAGTTAATGGAATAAGATTTAGGAGGAACAGGAAATCCAGTGGGAGTGAAGACCATCACTGAAAAATAGATTAGGTCAAGTATTGTTTTCTATTTTGCTCATGCTTTTGTGGCACATTTGCAAGCACCCAACCATTTTACAAAATTATTGTGTTCAGGAAGATGAAACTGTTGAGTGCATTGTGGATGCCACATCACTGGAAGTGTGCAAAGTCAATGTCAGCGACGCCCTATCATTAGAATTGTTCAAAGCCAGGCTGGACATGGCTTTGAGCAACATGACATAGTGAAAGATGTCCCTGTCCATGGCAGGGGAGTTGGACTAGATGATCTGTAAATGTCCCTTCCAACCCAAACCATTCTATGATTCCATGATTTTGGCATCCAAAACAAGAGCCGTAACACTCATGTAAGAATAATTCTGGCCATTCCTTGTTGCCATGTCTTATCTGTCAAGCATGGACAGAAATGGGTTGAAGAGCGGAAAAACAATAATCCAGCTACTAAAAAATAAAAAAAAAAACCTCAACAACCAAACAACCCTGCGAAATACCTTGAATTTCATGAGCATTTATCTCACCTCCTCTTTATGCCATTTTTCCCCCAACGCAAGAGGGCAGCTTCCCTCTGGTAACGATGACCTTTTTAAAATTTAAAATCAAAATTTAAATTGAATTACAATTTATGAGAATGTTTTTAGATCACAGAGTCTGAAAATATTCTCTAAATCCTTCCCAGCTGGGGGGGGGGGGGGAAGCAGTACTCTTTCTGCAAAGCCCAAGCGTCTTACATTATGCAAGTGTCTAATATAATGCATAGTCATCAAATTATTGTACCCTACTACAGATAAAAAGTTGTTTTAAAAGATACTGAATAATGTGCTTGCCTGGATAGCAGGGACTAGACCTGGGAAGTCTAACATCCTCCAACCCTGGAGGTGTTCAAGGCCAGGCTGGACAGAGCCTTGGGTGACATAGTTCAGTCTGTAGTGTCCCTGCTCATGGCAGGGGGGTTGGAACTATATGATCTTAAGGTCCTTTCCAACCCTAACTGTTCTATGATTCTATGAGTCTATGATTCTTATGAATAGAGAACACTAGTAGATGGTAAATTATGAATGTTAAGGCTTCATTGTTTGTGATTCAGGAGTGCTGTTACATCTCAGAGAAGCAAGAGAGCAAACATTTTAATGAAGCTTCCTGGGAAAAAAAAAATGTACTGTGGTATTTCATGTTGTTTCTTTAAACATAGAGCAGATGTTTATTGAGCTGAACCTGCCAGAGAAAAAAGAAAATGACCCTTAGGAAAACGTGTGGCAAATTGAGCTATACTACTGACTTTTCCTTTCCAACTACTTAGGAGGACTTAATTAGTTTATGTTGTATTAAGCATAGTTAACACAAGAAGGGGGCTATACATGCAGAATAAAAAACCATATGATTCGTTTAGGATATTCAGTTTGCAGCAAATACATTTTCCTCATAGAGAACAATGCATGGAAAGACAGGCAGGATAAACTGTGAATTAATTTGTGCAAGAACCATACAAAAAGGCATCCTAGCAGTTTGCCTATTCAAAAAATGTAGGCAGAAGAGTTGAGAAATATTTTTAATATGTCTCAAATATGAATATTCATTCCAGAGTAACATCCTTTTTGGTTATAATTGCAATTTCCCTTACAGCTAATTAGCCAAATCCCAGCTTTCTAGGCTTTATAGTATGAATACGAGTTTCCATGCCTCATTTGCATTAAGAAGAACAGTAAAAAAAATTAACACAGCCTAAACAAAGCCATACATTTTGGAATAAAGAATGTAGGCCATGTTTATGGAATAGAGTAACCTAAAAAACTCTAAAAAAAATGAGAAGATCGTAGCTGATAGTCAAAGTAATAGTAAGCTTTCAGTGGTGCAGCAGCAAGAAAATCAACAAAATAAGTCCCTGGAAAAAAATTAAACAGGTGAGTAATGAGGAGTCACAGAATAAAAATTTCATCTCTTGTCAATACCGAGACCATATTAGAATGATGTCTGTGGTTTTACTCTTTACAAAAAGAAAAATTGGAGGTAATAGCTGTGAAAATTATTCAATGGCTAGTGGAAATTAATTACACAATGAAATTGTTAAATCCATTACTTCGGTTCTTCTTTGAATAATCAGTATGAGTAAACTTACAGAGTTTTCACATTAGTAAGGGACGTATTATCCTCTTCTCACATGGTCCCCCTTGTTCGTATGATAGAATCATAGAATCATAGAATAGTTAGGGTTGGAAAGGACCTTAAGATCAACTAGTTCCATCCCCCCTGCCATGAACAGGGATACCACACGCTAAACTATGTCACCCAAGGCTCTGTCCAGCCTGGCCTTGAACACCTCCAGGGTTGGAGCATTCACAACTTCCTTGGGCAACCCATTCCAGTGCCTCACCACCTTCACTGTGAAGAACTTCTTCCTTAGATCTAACCTAAAATTACCCTGGTTAAGTTTAAAGCCATTACCCCTTGTCCTACCACTACCGTCCCTAAGGAAGAGTCCCTCCCCAGCATCCTTAGAGGCCCTCTTCAGTTACTAGAAGGCTGCTCTGAGGTCTCCACGCAGCCTTCTCTTCTCCAGGCTGAACAGCCCCAACTTTCTCAGCCTGTCTTCATAAGGGAGGTGCTCCAGTCCTCTTATCATCCTCGTGGCCCTCCTCTGGACTTGCTCCAACAGCTCCATGTTCTTTTTATGTTGAGGACACCAGAACTGGACACAATACTCCAAGTGAGGTCTCATAAGAGCAGAGTAGAGGGGCAGGAGCAACTCCATTGATCTTCTGGTCATGCTTCTTTTGATACAGCCCAGGATACAGTTGGCTTTCTCCAGAACAATTCAGATTATAGATATCTGGTTTATCAGTTCAATGTCCTCACTGAAAATCAGCTTGAATTCCATAAACATTCTTCAGTACAAGTCATAGATTCATAGTAAAAGCCCTCCCTTTTGACATGTAATAGAATCAAAGGGAAGTGTGGTATTCTATTGATTTATTTTGTATGAATGATCAAACAAAGGGATGACCTGGGGTACTGGTCTCTGCTCCAGTGACTGTTTATGTATTTTATATTATCAAGTGTCCTTGGACAAAAACAGAAATAGTCCTGAAACCAGAACCAAAATGGAAGAAAAGTCTCTTGCATCTAAGGGGTCCTCTTCAGACCTTCTAGATCAGAGTCTTTCTCTCTGACCTTACAGCTCATGCATTACCAGCTTTACAGTAGCCTAGCTTCAACAAGAATTTGTAAAGTGCCTTTCTAACATCTTGTAATATAGGGCAGGAAAATGCTGGTGTGTGAGATCTGTGGGTATGAGAGCCCTGAGTTGCTGAAGTTACTGCAGAGAGTACCAGCATTATTATCAGCAAAATAAAGTGTCATCTATGAGTTACTTTAGTCATACTCATCTGTCACCTTGCAGATAATGATCTGATATCAGATGTAAAAAATTTTCTAAAGAAATTTTGGTTTGGTAGGAAGTTCAACTCAATAATTCATCGTGAAAGAGGAAAATAAATACACAGAGACCATTCCCAGACTAGGCTAAATCACTGAACTAATCACATCTGGGTGACCCAGCCCACACCAAGACTTTGCTAACAACTGTGCAGTTGTTTACATCTGACAGAATTTTAGGATATGTTATTGAAAATTTGTTGAAATAAGTTGGATATTAAAAGAAAATATAAGAACATCAATAAACCACTGCCATTTGTCTTGTCTCTGACATACACAGTTTGTGCATTCTGTCCAGAACTCCACTTTCACTATCAAACTTACTAAGTTGGAAAGAAAAGATACTGCAACTAATAATACAACAATTACAACAAAAATTTCCATCAAGCTGTCCTGGAAAAGGTAATATCATTTATACCCATGTGACTTTGTTTTAGGAAAAAGAAGTTGTCCTTTCTTTTGTATCCTTGTACATGATTTTGATATGTGATAGTTGGAGGAAATTTTCCCAAATCCCACCTTTGCAAAGACATTTCATGACTGGCATTGGATTAAGATTTCTCTGAACAAAAATGAACACATTTGTGAGGTTCCTTTCTAACCAAACCAGTCTAAAATTATCACAAGAGTTTCAGATTCTGTGACAACAGAGTCTGAAACACTAGTTAAGAAAAAAATCAGATTTACTAAAACTATGGTTCCAGTGAATGTTCTGCTCTTCAATTCTGGTTCCAGTGAATGTTCTGCTCTTCAATTCTTTTCTCACGATCTTACTTTGCCAGGAGACTGACAGTATGGCAGTTATAAATATTGCCTTGAGGAATGTTCTGAGGAATGAGGTCTTAAATATTTATTGCTCTTGGTCTTCTTTCCCCCCCCCCCTCAAAAGCATCTTCTGATACTATTAGACAAGGCAATGTGGATAGGTTTCACTTAACCAAAAGCAAATGCCTATAGTATGTACATCTGCATCTGAGCTAAATATCTGAGGTAGTATATCATGACTAGAAAGAACTGTAAACTCTCAATTCTTTCAGTGGAAAGAGACGATGGACTTTTAGAGTACAGTTCACACTATTGCAAAACAGAAATTTGTAACAGGTTGCTTGCATAACTAGGAGTACTTGCTTCCCTCTTTTGAAGCGTCTAAGGGTGACCAACTAGGAGACAGACAAGCACATTTTAAATCTCTAAAGTTAGATAAGATGAATCCTACCCTCAGCACCTGATTTCTATAGCCTGTGCAAATCACTCCATTATATGTGTTATGTTCACATTAGCAGTTGCTATGCAATTACTATGGTTACACTATTATTAAAACTTCAGTATGGAGCTGGCTTAACAAAATTCTCTGTACCAAAACAATTCCTGGTTCCCAACCTTCACATTTCAACTAAACAAGAAATCATACCCCAGGTTACCAATGATATTTCTTAGCAAGGATGTATTGATAAATATGACATTTTTTCCAAGCAGCAAATCTCATAATTAATTACACTCTTTTGGAGTTTAATTTATTTCTGCAAAGCTAAAAGTGTCTGTATGAGCCATTGACCAAGCTGTATATCTCTGAACTAAATTCTGGGATTTCTCAAGAGGGACAGAATTTCAGGTCTGCTCCAACTTCTGGCTCTTCTATTCTCACTTAACAATTATAGCACATTTTTGAATCCCTACCCATTTTCAGTAACCAAAGCCTTCTCATTTTTACAGAGAGATGTGTCCCCAGACTTTCCCTGGATTAGGTTTTTGGTTTGGTTTGGTTTCTTTTTTTTAATCTAAAGAACAGTGTTTAAACTTTAGGTTTTGCTTTTGCTTATTGTGTGCTTTATTGTACTGAGCATCTCAATATGCAAGTCCTCTCTGGAATCACACACTTCTTGCCTCAGGGTCAGGATGACTGCCACTTCCCATTTCCCAATACTGTGGCATTAAACACAATGAAGATTGTAAAGTGTTAGGTCCAAACTGATACTTTAGAAAACAGAAAACTGACTAGCGATAGACACAGACATGGCACACATGTACTGAGACTGTCTTTCAGAGAGTTACTAAGGATGGAGAATCCTAAACCTATCAGGGGGACTGATTTCTGTTGTGGTGTTTGGGATCAATAATAAACAACCCTATTCTAATAGTATTGTTCAGAGTATGAGTTTACCTTTGACAGTGCATATTGATTTATGCCTTGGTCATCCATTTGCCACCATTGAGGCACAGACAGTAGGCCAAAACCTGTAATAAAGCAAAACTTTTTTTCTTGTTTGCCACAGCATCACTCTGTGAATAAAGGTGGGATTTAATTCATCTTGACTGTGCATTCCCAAACATGTCAAGTAATACTGCCACAATCTATAATAACATTAGATTTGTTCCTAAACACCCACTTCCTACATATAATTTTTTGTATACATGAGTATACTTATACGGATATTTACTCCCTTGTTGGCACAACAGGATCTCTTGTATCAACACTAGTAGTTGAGTTTATGTGTAATTTGTTGCACATTATGATTCTGAGACACAAGATTTTAAAGTAAAAATGAGAGATAATGCATCCCTCTTTTTCTCATGCTGTCCTCTTGAAACATACTTTCTTCTTTGCCTTTTCAACCCTGCACATCATGTTGTACTACACTGCGGGAGCTGGTGGTCTCATTTCTTTGTTAAACACTTTCTGGGATGCTTAAGCATGAAAGGTGTTATATCACATCAAGCATTGCTTACAAGAATACTGCAAGAAATGAGGTGAAGGACATTCCATCAGCTAGCCTATGCTTAAAAAAAAATCAGATTCCTTTTTTTTTTTTTTTAATTTGCTACATACTCTGGTGTGAGTTTGAGACAATTAGTGAAAACTCAGGTAAGAGGTTATCACAAATATGCCAACTACATTGTGCATTGGCTAGTTATTTGAATTTACTTAATATATGATAAACAAGGTAACATTTAATTTCTTTTGAACTGTATCACAGAATCTTTTAAGGAAAAGACAGAGATATCTGAGTTATCTTGCATCTGCCATGAACTTTCCTTATGGCTATATAGAATTTACACATTTATAATGAATGATTTTTTGACAAGTCTGAGCTCATAAAGTATTGGTGCTTAATATTTTGCCTATAAAGTCAGTTCAGTGACGTTTTCTGATTCATCAGGGTATTATAGGGATAAAACCATATAATATTGTGATCCACAGTTAATAGCATGGATATAAAATGCCCCAAACAAAAAATGCAAGTGAAATACAAGCATGTTAAAGGGAAGGAAGATAGATGCCTTCTTCTAGCAGTAAATAAAGTCTCTGGAGCTCAGTGCTCTCTGTTACTGTCTGCTGGAGAGAACAGAAAGTAATTTTCCTTCCACAGGGTTTTTTTCTCCAAAAGAGCAATCCAATTACACTCTGAGAGGTCTTTACAGGATATATAAAGTATAAACCATCAGGGTGGAGGGTGATGAGCGAAAAAAAGAAGAAAGAAGGGAGAACTGTCTAGATCCTGGGATGCATGTTTAACAGAGTCCTCCTGAATGACCCTCTCCACTGTTGAGTTTGTAACCGATACCACAGGTGACCTGGTGGTATGATGCTCTTTACCAATATTGCCGAGCACAGGAGGAAAGGTGGGTAACTCTGGCAAGAGAAGAGCCATCTCCAGTAGAGCTGGAGTTATTGTAGTTGGGTGAAATGATGGAAACTCATGGCCAGCACTATCAATTTTTCACCTTAGGGCCTGATATGATCCTGCCTTTGTATCCCCATGCACGCACAGGCATTGCCTATTGGTGTGTATCTGGGAGTAGGGTGTGGTAGGGAAGAAAATTTTATGTAATGTTTTTTGGCATAGTCAGAGGCCATCAGGGAACTGGCCTTAAGACTGGTACCAGCAAGTAGCATGAGCTGAAAGGGTTTTATTCATTACTCATTTCTGTAGGCTATAGCTGTGTTTTACAGAGTGACAGCAAAATTCTCTTGACTCAGAACATATTCCCTGTTGAGTGCAACCTTATTACCAATAATGAAGGAAGACTTCCATTTAACCTGTATCTTCAGGACAGATTTAGTTTTTACATATGCCTGGATGGTGCCTCAGGCTGATGCATTATATTAATTTTAAGAGGAATCCCTGGATATTCAAACCCTAACTGTTGCAAATAATAGTTGTGAGAAGGCTTAGAGACAGAATTTACTGGGGCTGACAATAATTCATTTTGTCTGTATGATGTAGAAAATGACCATGATTTGTATCATGGTAACATCCCAATGTTAATATGGTCTATACAGAATTTTTTTAACTCATATTAACTTGTCAGCTTTATGGTGCTTTTTTCTTTTGTTTGTTCTGTACTCTGTATTTCTGTCTCTCGTTCCTCAGTCCTGTGTTTTTTCAATTTCTCCTCATACATGATGTGATAAGCATCTTACACTCTCTCAGTATCTAGAGGGTCTTTCTGGCCTTCACAGATGGTGTTTGCGTGCTAACTTTAGTGTTGCCACCTTTCTTTCCCAACAGAAGTTTCAGAACATACACTCATGACACAGGAGAATATGGTAGAAATATCCATATTCCTGTAATCCTTGGGCAGGTACTAAGCTACTTTTAATTGCCTAATATTCCTGATGATGCAGTCCTCCTATGTGCATATTAATTTCAACAATATTTGACATTGTATTCCCACCCTTGCATGCCCACCACAGCCAGTTCTGCAGTGATATATGAGAAGGCAGCCAGTGTGGGAAGAATCTTCCAAAAATCATATTTTAAGTGTACAGTGTTAAAAACAAAAATTAACTCATTGAAATTTTTTGAGAAATCATGAAATTTGAAATCTGAAAATTTTGTTACTAAAATAACTGTCTTAAGCTTTTTGTCTTCAGAAATGAGATCTGCTTTGATCTGCTCACACACCAGGGTGTATTTTGGACCTGCAACACAGTGCAAACCTCAGTAAATGACCTTGTGCAACATATCTGCACAGGCTGGCTCACATGAGAACTCAGCAGAACTTGACATGTCCTTGACAGCGTGTCATATCCTGGGTTTTACTCAGATGTAGGAGAAGAGAATACCCTTGGGTGGTAGCATCCAGCTTCCACTGTATGCTCTTTTTGAAAACTTTGTATGTATGCTTTTGTCTCTGGTGAGCTAAAAAAATCCTTGACTCTTCTTGGAGTGGAAAACTCAGTTGAACAGCTCTTCTTTGCCTTATCTTTTCAATTATTACAAAATGATAGTGCCACCATGGAGCTGAAACAGAAGGTAATAAAGAAATTAAAGCTCACAGGTAAAGGACAGATATCCGCAGGTGCCCCTAAACCAAGCAGTCATCATTGATACATGCGGCTAGGTAAATCATAACCACAAGATTCAGACTGAACTGTGAAAAAATGTTTTTTACTTCATCTTTCTAAACACAACATTTGAAATATTTTCCTAAGAAATAAATGAAGTCAAAGTGAGAAATATGAATATTGTATTGAAGCAACTGACTCTTTCAATTTTATTTCACACATTAAATATACCATTCAGATGCTGTGGATCAGCAATTTTTGGCCTTTGTTAATTTTTGTACATTACTATTTGATCCCCCAGACAAAACACAATGCCTGTTTAAGAGTTTATTAACGTATCTGTCCTGTGCTCATCAATGTAGTATTTGTAATATGTACTCATATTTTTATACAAAAATCCTTTTTTTTTTTTTTAAACATAAAGTTTAAGTCAAAACCAAAGAAAGATAATGAAACTGTGAGACATGTTAGGATATAACTCCATCGATGTTGAAAGACAGTAGAATAACCACTCAGTCAATGTAGAAATTATTAGTGCCACCTATTGGCAGGCAATGCAAACATAGTAAAATATAAAGTAGAAAAATATGCACAAATAAAATGCTAATTGATTTCCAAAAATGAAACTTCCTTTCAAAAATATTTCTTTCCCCTGGCATGCTTGTACGTTTTATCTCCCTCCATGCAATCTGAAAAATATTTATAGGAGCAGTTACTGTTAAGTAGATAATGGAGATATCACGGAAAAAATAACTTTTGAAATTATGAATGCTACTAATCAAAGTGGGAAACATTATTCTAAAGAATATAATTTTATTCTAAAGATTTATGTTTGCTCAGTCAGGAAAGGAAATGTACAATGTTACCACATGTCTAGTGAGATAGTATGGAATAAACAATATTAAAAATAAACTATTTATAAAATATTTTGGGGAATGACACTGTTGTTTACCAAAACCCACTGAAATGTCAATCCTTTCAATACCTTTCAAAAATACTCATATTATTACAGCTTTTCAAATGTATTTTATTAGTGTGTAATGACAAATTTTACAGAGAAATTTTAACAGAAGTACAATTCATAATAAGATATGAAAGATTTCCAGAAAATACAATATGTTTTTGTGACCACTGTGCATTTAATACAACCAAAGTGTGAAAATATTTAGTTCTGTGCTTAATATGTATATGGAAATATTGATTTGAATACCAGCTACACATATGGATAGAAGCATGAAGGGTCAAAAGCCACAGGTCTGGCTAAGCTCAACCATTTTGCTGAATCCTATGGTTCTGCCTGCAGGTTTTGTAAGTACTGTGTCACTTACTCCTTCCTGGTCATGAAGGAAAATGAAACAGCCAGAATTGTAAGGCACTTGCAACAAATCATTCCAATTTGACAACGAACTATTGGTAAATGCTTTATCAGTAAAAAGATTCAAGTCTTTTCGTGCCCACTTGCAGTAATTTTATTTGGAATAGACTGCCTTAGTTTAATTATGAGAATAACATGAGGCAGTGTTAAAAGCCATGTGTGACATCTGCTGCTTCTTTTCTCTCCACAGTTGCTGTCTCACAGAAGGAAATTAGATTATTCTGATAAAATTTTGTCTTGACAAATCCATGTTGACAGTTACTGATTTCCTTGTTTTCTTTTAGATGGTTACAAATAGTTTGATTGTTCTAAGTTGTTGGTTTTTTTCCAGGAACTGATGTTCATCTGATTTCTTAATATTCTTTTGCATTCCATTCAAAGATCTCTACCACATTCATTCCTGATTGTTACTCATCATACTTGACTTTTCAGAGGGACTTCTATCATCACTGATATTTCATCAACTGATTCTCCAACTATGACAGCATCACAGCTACTTGAAAACATCTAACTAATAAGTATTATTTAACCTGTTCCTTCCTACTTAAAGCCTTGGTCTTAATTTTTCCTCACTGTTACTTATTAATGTAATACTAGGCTGCCTCTCACCATTTTAAAAAAGAGTGATGTAGAAACAGTATTAAAAACCGTATGTGTCAGTATGAGCTTTTGATTACTTTTTCTTCCTTTTTTTTTTTTTTTAAACTATCTAGTTAGTCTTTGTCCTATTTTTTTCTTTGAGGAAAGAATTATTTTTATTATTGTAATGGCCTTTGAGATTGAAATCTATTGTGTGTCTTGGTAATTTTTGATTCTGTGGCATTTATGCAATACTTTCCTACTCTTAGAAAGTGACAGAGCTTCACCTTTTCGGATGCTGCCTGCAAAGCTCAAATTTAACACTATTGCTCATAATTTAGCAATTCTTATACTTTCTGTTCTGGGATAATTTGCATTTATGCCCTTGATATTGCTCCCTTACAAAACTCCTGTCTAACAAGACAATTCTGAGTTTACTGAGGCCTACTTTCGCAGAAGCTGATGATTTTATTTCGCTGTTCTTCACTTTTTCTATCATACAGTTCATGGACTCTTCTATTGCATGGTTTTTCTCACTCACTACTGCCTCTTACCCTGACATTCTTGACCAGTTCCTGCCCAGTCAGAACAAACAAGGAAAGAAGTCTCTCTTTTAGTTCAGTTCTTCTCCATCTACAGATCTGTCACTAGTTCATTGCAAGGACTTTGTGGTTAGTTCATATCTTTTACCAAAAGAAGTACACATAGTTAAAATGCCTCACTAGCCTGAAATCCTATCACTCAGAAAAAGTCCTCCCAAGTGCTGCTCATTGTGGCATTCTAGGATTTTTCAGTTTGGTGTATATAAAGATATAGATTTACATTTAATCAAAATAAATTCCTTACTTTTAACCGTTACAGCAGCTTAGTAAGTCTTTTGCAGAGGCTTTATTTTTTGCTGTCTGAAGTCAGAGGGAATTTTGCTGCTGACTTCAACGGAGAAAGATTTCACCCGAAGCAGTTCAATCTAATGATTTCTTATTACAATACTGGAAACTAGTTTGAGCTTTATTACGTCAGACAACTGCATTGACATCTCTCTCTTCCAAAGACCTTCTATTCATGAAGTGGGTACCACTGAAAGGCTACTGCTTATCAAGGTGATGGAATCTATACTACAGCAGATCCTTTCTTTTTATAGTATTTTTGAATAGAGTTCCATAGACTTGTGGTATTACAATGGGGTATTTTCAGCTGTACGTCTTTCACTGCTGCTGGCAGATATAATGTAGCGACTGAAGTTCAGCAATCAGCTAATTGATTATGGCCTCTGGCTCAGTGCTTGCCACAGTCCTCTATTATGCCTATCTGATTTTCATATCTTTATATTGTGGAAAGCTTCTTTATCTTTTTCTTTCGGTACAGATACCTTCTGTTAAAAATATACAAACACTAAAAACTGCAGAATGCAAGTCTTTCACTTTTTTGCTTTCTCTTTCAGCATTTTAATACAGGTGCTGTTGAATAGTAGCTTTGTTTTGCTAGGGAACTAACAGCCAGCCCAGTGGGACTTTTCAGAAGCCATTGTTATATTCTATGGCTCCCCAGTGACACTGAACCACACCGCTTGCCTTGCACACAGCCGGCTGATTAACTGAATCTGAGAAACTGCCAAAAACATTGGTGTTATGGTCACCATTATAGTCCTCCTGAGGGATTTCACTCTTCCTTGAGAACCTCCAGAGTGATAGCACACTATCACTGCAGTACACTGGGATAATGATCTCATCCACAGAGGTAGGTAGATAGAATGGAGGTAGATGAAACTAATTTTCAGCTGCTTTTTTTGTGGCATGGCACTTTATTTGGGTTCATAGCAAAACAATTCTAGGCACTCATCTGATTAGTGAAAATTAAACAGTCATATCCTCTGATATGAAGAATGCGAATATTGCATAACACCACTTGAAAAAAAGTCCACTGGTAAGTAGAACACTACTGTGACTCAGGACAAACCACAAAGCCTCAGGACTCCACCTCTTATATAAAAAAACAAATCACTCTATTATTTTCATCACGCTTAATATGTTGGCTACTTTTAAGCAATAATATGAAAATAATTTTCTTGGCTGCAAAACTGTTTAAATTATTGAGTGCTAGAAGCCAGAGGAAGTGTCACTGCACTTTGTTTGTATCAACTTTCCTTTCACATCTTGTGCAGGATAGTTTCACACAGGAGACTGGATTCAATTTGACCTCGTGTGGAAGATCATACAATTTTATGTGTTGGCAAGTTATTGGCCAAAATATTGAATTTTGTACTGCATGACATATGTTATGAAGCAGACTTAGTGCGATTTTTTTAAAATAACTCCATAAGGGAAAATGTTTTGCTGAAAACCCCAAGCAGTTAGATGAAAATATTGTAAATTAAAGTATTACCAGGATTTTTTCAGGCTACTTCAGTGAAGTGTCATTTCACTTTTCCAGGGCTGACGCACTAATGAATTAATCAAAAAATGTGTTCAAGTAACAGCCATAGCAAACCTAACACTTCCACACTTTAGTACACACTGGTCTTTCTAAACGCTTGTCCTGGGTTCAGCTACAGCAGTCATTTTTTCTCCTTCTTAGTAGCTGGTGCAGTGCTGTGTTTTTGACTTTCAGCCTGGGAACAACGCTGATAACACCGATGTTTTTAGTTGTTGCTCAGTAATGTTTACTCTGACCAAGGACTTTCTCAGTCTCATGCTCTGCCAGGGAGGAGGGGAAGCCAGGAGGAAGCAGAGGCAGGACACCTGACCCAAATTGGCCAAAGGGGTATTCCATACCACAGCACGTCATGCTCAGTGTATAAACTGCGGGGAGTTACCCAGAAGGCCCAGATCGCTGCTTGGGTAGGGCTGGTTATCAGTCGGCAGGTGGTGAGCGGTTGTGTTGTCTCCCCTTGTTATTCCTCTTATCATTATTATTGGTAGCAGGAGTGGTTTTATATTATACCTTAGCTACTGGAGTGCTGTTATCTCAACCCGTGGGAGTTACATTCCTCTGATTCTCCTCCCCATCCCTCCAGGAGCGGGGTGAGGAAGGAAGGGGAGCGGGGGGCAGTGAGCGAGCAGCTGCATGGTTCCAAGTTGCCAGCTGGGCTTGAACCACGACAACACTGAAATAACTTCTGCTTATATCTGAAGAAGAAGTATCTAAGACCACTCAATAAAATTTTAGCTTTGCCTTAATGCCTTAGCTTTAAGGGTCAACCAGTGGAATTCTGTTTTAGAATGTATTTTGCAGATGGGTACAAAAATACTTGTGTTGTCATTACAATGCACAAAAGCCTCTTGAGCATTCAAAGCTATAAATCTGTTCCTACTTCCTGAATTAGAAAATAAGTCCCACATATTTATTTGCTTGAGCACAATGGCCATGGTGATGAAATAAATAAAATTCATGAGCAGAAGGGCTTACAGGGCAGTTTTATTATGGTCAAACAGTGCTCATGGCAATAAAATACAAGTTTCATAGAAGGCCACTTATGCTAGGACCTTTATTTTAGCAACAATAAAGCACTTTCCTTTTCTGTGATGAACACTGGGTTTAAGAATATAAAGAATTTAAGAGAAACTAAGCATAAGACTGACATCATGACATAGACAAATACGGTAGTATGAAGGCTCCAGCACACATAACAACCCACAGAAGTCCCATAAAGGTTTGACTCAAGGGTTTTCTTTGGAGGCTTTCACTCTTGAAATGAAAGCAAATACTAAACCAGCTTCGGGAGGGAAGGTAGGCACTAGCATACAATGCCCTATCAAGAGCAGGTTAAAAATAAATCAAATCTGCTCCTTCAGTTCTGAGAATTCTCTCAAAAAATAAGGAGGTTATATTGCTTAAAGGAGCCTTACATTGTTAATTCAACTCCACAGTGTGTTGAGAATTGTGTAGTGCAGCTCTAGTACAACATCCCCTCAAAGCTTCCTCTGGCAGGGTTTTATTTAGCTTTGTATTTATTTTCTAAAGAAGATCTAGATGGTGATTCCTGGAAAGATATTCCTTACTTTAACCTGGACCACAGAGAAATCTGCTGATGAAGACTCCTGTGTGATGGAGGTCCAAGAGGAGCTTTGAGAAACCATCAGGGAAGTGATGATTTGGATATGCAGCAGCTCATGACCCACAGTGTGTCTGAGCCTCAGAGCTGGAGCTAAGCTGCTGAAGTGCTCAAGATCCCCTTAGGAGCACGGTTAAACAGCAGATTAGCTACAGCCTTGCACAGTTACGTAGCACCACAGCACTGGTTCCTGAAGATAAGCTTGACAGTTGCGAAGCTTCCCTCATAGCAAATCCAGGAGATGTAACCAATGGGATGATGATAATGGTTTTTTACTCATTAATGTCAACAAAAGCCCGATCTTTGTTTTCTTGCCTCACACAAGACAGAGTTGTGAAAAGCTAATCAGAGAACTAGTCAGTAAATTGGAATTTTACTCATGGACACTTCTGTGAGGAAACAGAAAAATCTTTTATGATTTCCCTGGTGGATAATTTACAGCATTAAACATACAACAAACGACTTCCTCACATCCCTTGACAGCCTTCCAGCTTAACTGTGTTAAAACAGTAGAGTGGTAAAATCACTCTTTGGAGATGAAGTAGCATGGTCATGCTTTGAAGTGAAACAAGCATGCAAAAGAGAAAGTACTGCTTACCATCATGAAATAAATTATTTTTAAAAGGTACGATGCTACTGCATCCTTCCTTTTTTTTAAAGTCCCTATTCCCAATGGCTAAAAAGGAAGAACATAGAGAAATCAGATATTTGTCCAAAATGTCCACTTCAAACAACCTAAAATCTCTGAAAAGACATTCTAGTTAAATCTACCTTCCAAAAAAGTAACATTAGTTAGAAATTATATTATTTTCTACCTAAATACAATTTTGAAAGAAAAACAAATTGTTACTTCCTGTGTTTTGACAGAATGGCCACTATCTGTAGTGATGAGCATTAGTACTATTGACTGGTTGAAAAACCCCACCAAAACAAAGACAGCACAGAGGAAAAATCTTCTGAAGCCTTAATCCAGGAGTACATTTCACTAAAATTATAATGAGAAGAATAAACTATAATTCTCAGATAGGACTTTGTGGAAAACCCAGCTTCAGTCTGCAAGCCACAGACTTAATCTATTCTGCAGTCTTGTCTTGATTTGCAGAGGGACCAGAGTATACTGGCTTTACTAGAGTAGTTCCTTAGTGCTCATCTAGTCCTCTAAAGATTAAGGACAAAACACCATTGTATGTGAAGGAGACAATTTCATTGTCAATCACAGGTCTCGACTCACACATCAATGACAAAACTTGGCAGAAAGGCAGCATTGCAAGTTCCTGTTCAGATAAATTAGAAAATTAATTAGTTTAAAAAAAAATAAATAGAATCATCTTATGCCTGGTTACTGAAAACTTGCCATTGTAATTGCTAAATTAAAAAGCTCCTATAAATGTGATAGAATTTAAAATAAAACAAACTATTACTAACTTAAGGGTGTTTATAAATGTTAGTGAGGTATGTATCTAAATCTTGACAATTTTCTGCTTTTCATAGCTTGTATTCTGAAGAACGTTTTAGACCTCTACAGCCAAAAGCTTAGCTGAATGACAATTTTCCGTTTCCATCTGATGACTGGTGTTTCACAAGAAATAAATCTGTGTTGCCGGTGTATTTCAGAACAATGTCTGCAGAAACCAACTATCAAATTGGGTAGATGGGCGATTACCTATGTATACCTGTGAGACAGAGGTTGCAGTGGAAAGTACATTGACAAGACACATGTAGGAGACCACATTGCTGCTAAACACGCTTGGTCTCACCACCTTATAAATATGCAGATCATTTCTAAGCATAGAAACTGTTACATTCAGAAGCTCTGCGCACTATGTTACTAAAAAATACTGGTGATTTACAACCTGCTTTAATTTCTGTTTCATTCTACCTTCCTTCCCTAACAACTTCTAATATAAGATTTTGCCTTTTGAGGCTTACCAGTCATTAAGCTCTTTGTAGAATGATCATAGCTATAATGCAATCCCTTTGCTAAATAGTCTTAACTGATTTAACAATCATCTTCGTATGGTTTTCCCAACAAGCAGTATTTTGTATTTCATTGACCATGTTATTATCAGTCAATACTTGAGCAACGCTATCAATCTCAGGATACCTCTGCACTCTTCACAGGCAGGCTCTGCATTCTTTTTTCAGTTCAGGGATGGATATTACTTAATACCTAGATCCTGTAGCTGCATGTCCGAGCTTCAGCAGTGACAGTCATTTTTCTCCTGTTTCATGGCTGGTGCAGTGCTGTGTTTTTGACTTTCAGCCTGGGAACAACGCTGATAACACCGATGTTTTTAGTTGTTGCTAAGTAATGTTTACTCCAATCAAGGACTTTCTCAGTCTCATGCTTTGCCAGGGAAGAGGGGAAGCCGAGAGGAAGCAGAGACAGGACACCTGACCCAAACTGGCCAAAGGGCTATTCCATACCACAGCACGTCATGCCCAGTATAGAAACTGTGGGGAGTCACCCGGAAGGCCCAGATCGCTGCTTGGGTCAGGCTGGTGGTGAGAGGTTGTGTTGTCTCCCCTTGTTATTCCTCTTATCATTATTATTGGTAGCAGTAGTGGTTTTGTATTATACCTTAGTTACTGGACTGCTCTTATATCAACCTGTGGGAGTTATATTCTTTTGATTCTCATCCCCATCCCTCCAGGAGTGGGGGGAGGAAAAATGGGGGAGTGAGGGAGTAGCTGTGTGGTTCTGAGTTACTGGCTGGACTTAAACCATGACAATGCACTACCAATTGTGTGTACAGGCCAAACAGATTAAAATGCATGCTAAGATAGCCTGGAAAATAGTGGCAGATCTAAGCATGGGGAAAGAGGCACCTGGCAATGGCAGTAGACTGCTCAAATGTTTACACCATTTCTTCCCACTTCAGTTTCTCTACCTTCCCAGCAAATTCTGAATGGTAGAGATGACCAGTTCCATTTCATTCTTTCATCCTTAGAACAGAAAACCTCTGTTTTGTCTACAGTGACAAGGAACTGGAACCACTGGTGTAAAACAGGTACATGCAGCTACTAGTTCACCATCAGTGGATGGAGCAGCCTCTGTTTTTCTGAAATCATTCACAGTAAATGCTCTGACAATGCAGCCCTGAGCTTTTAAGAAAGAGAAGACAACTCAGTATCACCCTGGTAATTTACTTTACTTCCTAAATTGATATTTTCTACTCACTTTACTTCACCATATTGCTTGCAAAACAAGAGACCAAAATTTAAGAGGTTTACAAGGTCAGAAATACAGTCCTGACTGTAAGCAACAGTGAGAATGCAGTATGAATCCTTACAGTTGGTGAAAAGAATTTCATCCTGAGAAGTAGGGAAGCACCCTGCACAAGATGCAGGAGTGCTCTGAGGGAACAACCATGCATTGACAAACACAGCAGATGACTTCATTCGTTAGGTATTTTTATGCCAGATTCCTATTGCCATGTAATTTACGATTGGTTGTCAGTCAAACTCTTTGGCCTGTGTGGTATCTGAAAGTCTAATCTACTTTAAGCAGGGTCATATGCTGAATAGTGCAGAAGAAAATTTCAAAGAAATTTCAAAATGCCTTTCTCCATATCTTTCTGTAGTGAAACAAAATGCTAACATACACAAACATGTCATGAAAGCTTTGAATTTTCGCCCTGTGTATATATTTTCATAATAAAAAAGAATCTCCTTTATCCCAATTTTGTGACTGTAATTATTTGAACAAATACTATGATCTGTGACTCCCATGCTACCGTGTGTCTCCCTTGGTATTGAATGCAAAGTTGTTTTGACATATGGCTTACAGCTCAGATGGCGTTTGGTTTACTCTTCCCTGTGGAATTTGGAGTCATAGAAGTTGTATTAAAAGGTTCTGAAGGAAATCAAGTAGAAAACACTCATTCAAAATGAAAAGGCCAAAGAAAAATGTATAAATTGGAAAACAATGGGGGTGCGGAGAATATGCAATATAGTTTACAAAATAGCAAAGTGGTCAATAGACTTTCTTTATGATTATCAATTACAAATTTGCCTGGCTCCTGAACTTTTTCAAGTAAATACTTTTAATAGTATGAACAAAATTTTCCCAGGGGAAGATGCTGTCTTGGTTTGAAAGTAAGTTCCACTTCAGCCATAATATATTTGCAATAAAGCAAATTTCTCTAAAGTATGGCAGCTTATATTAAACACCAGTGGGGAAAAAAAAAATAAAAAAATATCTATTCAATACAATGGAAAGCTTAAGAGCAATCCAGAAGACTTTCCCTCTGCTCCTTCCCCAAATAATGTCAATTCAGGAGAGAATTGACCATAGCAACATAGTGAAGTATTGTTCTAGTAGAATCATAGAATCATAGAATAGTTAGGGTTGGAAAGGACCTTAAGATCGTCTAGTTCCAAACCTCCTGCCATAGGCAGGGAGACCTCACTCTAGACCACGTTGCCCAAGACTCCATGCAACCTGGCCTTGAACACTGCTAGGGTTGGAGCATTCACAACATCCTTGGGCAACCTGTTCCAGTGCCTCACCACCCTCATAGCAAAGAACTTCTTCCTTATATCCAATGTGAACTTACCCTGTTTAAGTTTGAACCCATCACCCTTTGTCCTATTGCTACTGTCCCTGATGAAGAGCTCCTTTCCGGTATCCTTGCAGGCCCACTTCAGATGAGGTCACCACACAGCCTTCTCTTCTCCAGTAGTAATTGTGTGCGTGTGTTTGTGTATTTCTAATATCTTATAAGAGATTAATTCTGTAAAATTTAATTATTACACCACTGTTTCTCTTACAGTATTTTAATGGATTTTGCATCTATCAGTGATAGCCTATTTTGTAAGTTTTATATCTATTTAATTTTTATTTATTTTTAAATGCTAATTTGTTCTGCTGAATGCTGTATTAATCCTCTGAAAATATCTATTCATCTCCATCGACAATATAGAAGCAGGAGACCTAGAGCTATTAGAAGTCTAACTAGAGCTGCTACTTTCACCCTTTAGCCATAGCTTGTTTGAAAAACTGTTCTAAAAAATACGTATATTTTTCTCTATTACAAGTTTGCATGAACTTTGTTGGATTACAGTGGCATAAGAAGCTGAGGGACTGCTTGATAGGGCAAGTAAAATGACAAAGATGGTGGAAGGCTCCAAAGGTAGATCAGCTACTGCAAGGAGGATTATAAGCTTTCTTTCCACATAGTAGATATTCTTTTGGAGAGTGTCAGCCATTGCTGCTCATTACCATCTGGGCTAGAGCAACCATTTCCACAGATGCTCTAAACCTGCATCAGCTCTTTGAAGCCATGGTCTGGAAGCAGAAACCTCCAGCTAGAAGGCTGGAATACGTGGAAGTGTCTCAGGAATGGAAGTGTCTCAGGGAGGCTGAAGAAGCTCCTCAAAACCATAATAAAAAATACAAAAATACAGAGTATATTGATATTTTACTCAAGCAAACTGAAAATTCATCATTCACAAATAGAACTAGTTGGTGGAAATTAATTTGCAGGGCCTTTACTATGCAAAAAAAAGAAAAAAAGCTTTGTGTAGATTCAGACTCCCTACACAAAATATGTACAGTTTTGATATCTTTGCACTAGAAATGTTGTTCTTTAGCTTCAGCTAACATGAATCAACGCAGTCTTCAGGAGATCTACATTGATTTACATGAGATGGAGACATGACCCATTGTATTTAATTTTAGTCATCTTATAAAAAGAAAGATATTCACATATTGGAGGAAGATCATAAGAAAGCTGCAAAAATGATTAGACTTCTGGAGTGATTGATGCATAAGGATTGATTGCAAGTGCTAAATATGCATAGTTTGTCTAAGAAATGTCTAAAGCAGGACATGGTAACTATCTATAAATATCTGAAGAGTCTAAATGTCAAGGAGGGAAAGACATTTTCAGGATACAGAAGAGAAGCAGCAGGACAAAATCAGTAAAAGAAGAAAGAAAGTGAATTAAAAAGTACTCAAAAAGGAAGACTTTAAAGAGTGGAAAGGTGTTGTCTTTCCAAAAGAAAAAGATACAGATATAAACTGAGATGGATACATTTACAAATGCACCTGGCATCCAAGATTGTTCTAAGGGACCTTGAAAAGGAAAATTTAAGACCAGTTTTTTGTAAGTGAGTAACTCCATGAGGAACCACAAAATTGGAGAAAAAATGTGACTAAAAGTCCATTGAAATTGCAACAAACTTAAATTTGGAATACCACTTTCAGTGAGGAAGTACCACTTTGATGAAAATAAGGAGAGGCAAAAGGCCTGTTATTTTCCCTGTTTTTATTGTCTGTGAAACTAATGGTATGATTTAGGAAACAACAAAGAAGGACGTTGTTCCTGAAGATGCTTTCTGCATTTTTATGTCCAACCCAGAATACTTTCAGAAATGAGTGTTGAGTTTTGAAAATGTCTGTGTATATAGCACTGACATGATCACAACTATAGCTTTATGGTTTACTATGAATTTCATTAAGACTTGATTTCATGACTTAAAGTAGTGACAAGTACAGAAAATACTTGTATGATGCTGATAACAAGAAAGAAAATTCAGAGAAGTGGGCCTAAATAGTAGAATAAATTGATGTTCATCAAGAAAGACTGGTATGTCCCCAAATCCAAATGTGAGTAAAAGATGAGAAAACAGGTTTGGGGATATATGTATTTATATTTATGTAGCAAGTTGAACTAAAGAGTATGTTTCAGAAAAATTTTCAGCCTAGATTTAAAGACTATAAATTTTGGAGAGTTCATTTCATCTTTTTGTAATCCACTGTAGTGTATGGCACTCTACTGAAATAAATATGTCGCATTTCAACTTCACCTGTACTGATTTCAGTTTCTAGCCACTGACACTCTCTCCGAATAATTCCTACAATGTTTACTTCCCAGAAGTCCATTTATGACCTCAACCATGTGCTATTTTCTTTTTTGGTTGAAGTCTACCCATAATTTTGAAAGGATGTCACAGTTAAGAGATTTGGCAAATTAATCTTTAAATAAATATCTTCCTTATATGCATAATTTTATTTCCTAATATAGATTTGCAATAATTCACTGAAGATGTATATATATAGATATACATATCTTTGGTGAATAATACTTGCCTGAAATGCCATAATGACATGCAGAAGCTTAACACAGATTGTGTTGGCAGGAAAAAACTTCTACTCGCCACCACTCATTATTCTAAATTACATCTAGGTAAACACCAACATCTGCTTCCCATGCAAACAGAGTCTGTCATCACAGGATCCATTAAAATATTATGAGTAGATGAGATGGTTTAATATTCATTACAGATATACAAGCAGCAAGAAACTGCTTCATGCACATGCTAATGGGCAGTAAATGTATGAAATTAATTGTACCAGCCTTTATAGGTAACTACAGATTTGAAACTTTCACTGATCTGATATGAAGAACTCCAATATCATCAAAGAGAGATTCAAAGGTAGTATATGTGCTAAGTGAATATATGTTATAAAACCTCAAATGTACTAGCCTATAAGGAAAAAATAGAAAGTGTGCCTTAGGGCATTAACAATACTCAGTTTACTACTTCTTTGTCTTGTTTTGTAATAATTTGTGTTACATTTTTTTATAAATGCTAACACAGTGAGATGGATTAAAAACAAAAATCTTATCTCATACCATTCCTGTTGTCATGGTTTAAGCCCAGCTGGTAACTTGGAACCACACAGCCACTTGCTCACTCGTGGACACATGTGTACTTTTGTTGGATTTAGACTTGGCATGTGGGAAAAGAAAAGAAACATTACTGTATCTGCCAGCTATACACTTTCCCTGCATTCATCAACCTGGGAAGAGGCAGAAGAGAGAATAGGTAGGGCTTTTAGCAATTGTCATCGACAGCACTAGCTCAAAAAGCTAAGATACCAATGCAAAGCAACAAACAAAATCATAAAAATATAGTGATGGGTTTCTGTGGAACATTTCTCCTAAGTCCAATAGAAGACACAGATGTAAATAGCAGAGCTGCAGACAAGAATGCTTATTTTTGGCAGATACTTCACTAAGTAGTTTCTGTGACTCTTTAAGGATATAAAAGATAGAGTCTAAATTAAAAGAGTAGAAATGTTTACCTTAAAGATGTGCCAAGTTAAGTGATTA
>NW_009928986.1:63664-71855 GCF_000696875.1 Nestor notabilis
AAAAAATAAATTATAACTGTATCATGAGAATGGCTGTTCTTCCCTGCTGTAACCATAAGATGTAAGGGGCAGTTACTGAATCCTGGGGGGGTTTTGTTTGCTTTTTTTTACAGTGTAAAATTGCTATGATTAAGTAAGACCTTTGAATTTGGCAGGATTCACTGAAAGATTTTATACTATGTAGGCAAATATTAGAGTCTTTTTTTTTTTTTTTCTGGCTTTTGGGACATCAGAGTAAAAACTTTTAGCATTGGTCCCACATCAGCCAGTTACATGTGACTGCAACCTCTGTGAGGCAACTACGGGTTAAGAAAATAGTAGTCAAATGTACAGTAATTTCTGTAACTCTCACTTTGTGATAGGGGAGACTAGCATTCACTGAATTTTGCTGCTTGCCTTTAGATTTGATTTAAGCTCTTCCTGTCTAGAAGGATCTTATTCCAAACTGGAGCCTTAGCTTGCACCAAGTGCTACCTTTCCAGTGGAAGTAATCTGTGGTTTTCAAGAAGTTATCCATTCAAGTAATAATGCAAGACTACTAAGGTAGTGTAACAGCAAAAGTCTGCATTTAATTTGTTTGCTTTATACCAAAAGACCTGTGCAGTTTTCACTATGTAATCCATATAACAGACCTATAAAGAAGATACAATTTGTAGTGCTCTGGTTCATATTCAGTGGGAGTTCCTTAAATTAAAGTGTTCAGGATTAAGAGTGAGGTCTGTAAAAGCCATACTGCTGTAATACAGCAATGCCTAGTCAAGGACAAACCTAAGCTGAAATTTTTTCTATGACATGATAATTTTATAGTACATAAGAAAGTATGAATGGCCATGCTGGGTCAAATCAGACCTTTGCCTTGCCCAGGAACCTGAGTGATACTGGCTAATAATGAAATCCTAGCAAAAGAGAATAAGCATGGGGCAACCATAAGGGATACTTCCCCAGACACCTCTCAGTCTGTCATTTAGATACTTCCAGATTCAGCACTCCTGTTTTTAAAAAGTCTTGATGGGATTTTCTCTTTTTAATTTCTTTTACTGCTTTTTGAACCCATCAATGCCTCTGGCATTGCTAGCACTACGTGGCAGTAAGGTGGACAATTTAATCATTAATTAAAGATTATTATATTAAAGATTAATTAAAAAATAATCTTTTTTGTTAGTTTACAAGACTAGAAAGGCCCCCAGCCACCTCAGTATAGTTTAAAAAATTCAATAAAAGCTTTATTTAAACCTAAAAAACAATAGTTATGCATTCTCAGATTCAAAGAAATTAAACCACCCTTCATTCTCCAGCAGCTGTGCTCACACACACACACACACACACACACACAGACAAATAGTTGTACATATCACCTATTTGCAATGTCTACCAGAAACACATACGTTTAGCTACATATCCCTGAAGATATTCAGATGTTTCAGTGTTGATACAGCAAATTCCAAAGCCAGACACCCTTCTTTGAGGAGACACACTCAGTACTTCGTTTACAATAGGCCAACTTTATGTCTTCATCACTGAGAAAGTCCAAAGGTCAAAAGATCAGTCCCCAGGCTATAGCATGGAGAGAGTTCAATGCTCAGTGGTGCAAATCCTACAGTGTACATGCACTTCACACTGAAGTTGACACAAACTCAAGACAGAACTCTGTGCAGTAACTTCCCAGCTTGTATAGGAACCTTAGGGAAAAAGGCTGTGAATTTTCTACAAATACAGAATGTAGTGAATTTGAAACCTTTTAAACTCTTGATCTTTTCAGCAATTTTTATTGGAGGGTAAAGAGTCTTCAAGATTACTGACTACTTTTTCTGACTGATAAATTCCATAAGCATAGGATGCAGGAAGTACTTAGAAGGAAGGAAGGAAGAAAACTTTATCCATGTCCCAGCATTAACTATGAAAAGTTTTTATGGACAGTAGTTTCTCAAAATGGGACAAAATGCTAGCTAATTTTCTGTGGAAGGAAGTACTCGTAAGCTTTAGCCATACCATGAAAGACTGGTTCTAGTTAGCCATTCTAAACTAAACTGTTAAAAATTAGACATAGTTTGTTAGCACAAAATTGTAAGCAGAAGAGAAAGAACTCTGTTTCTTCTCTCTCATCCATTTAACAGATCTAAATAATACTTAATAAAAACCCAAACATTCCAACTTTTATAATGCATAACTTGTTTAAGCACATATGCAAATTTCTGAATAAACTGTTTGCAAACAATATTAGACTACCAACAAATTCAATTGTCTCTTTTCCATCTGAATACAAAATTCTATTTTTTATTTTTTTTTTAGTCAAAACTGGTTTGACAGAAGTTTGGTTGCATATTTTTTGACATACTTTAATGTGCTATTTTTAAATGGATGATTAAAGAATATAAGGAAGCTAGAAAATACAAGAATATTATATATTAAAAATAAAGTGATACACAGTTGCCTCTAAACAGAGTGCTTACAGGCAAAACAATTGCACACATGTCCTCTTAAGCACATTCATCACTATATGCTTACTCCATTTGGCTCCTGTGAGATTGTTCGGTAGGATTGAAACCAGGCACATGTTTAAGTGTCTTGCTGAACCAAAGCCTAGAAAAATGAGTAGACAGTTAAAGATTTAGAACAAACTTTAATTTAAAAACATAGCCAATATTTTAAAAATCTTTTAGGCATGTCCTCCAAATCTGAGTAGCTAAAAGAAGATAGCTTCAATAAAAAACTTTAAAATTTGGGTGAGTCTGCTAACCTCATACAGGCCAAACTTTCATAATAAAAATAGGATATCTCTGTGAACATGAAAAAGCTTAAGTTTCTTTCTATGTTTCTCTCTTCCAAGAACTGAACTAATTTGTGTTAATAATATGTTGCACAAATGACTCACTCAGGGAGCATCTGTGCTAAGTATCGAGTGGGCCAACATTTTATATCAAGTAATATGACACATTTTGCTCTTTTTTATTTGCAAATTATGATCGGATTTTTTTTTTTTAAGGGTTCTTCTGTTCCATCAAGTTGCAAATTGTCCTTGGTTTTTTGATCAGCTTTGACCCAGCCCCCACAGGGGTAAAAGCTAATGGCTCTCTACCAAGAAATGAAGAATAACAGTGAGGATTTTTATCAAGTCTAATGTATGTTTGCATAAACCCCACCACTAGTGAATACTTCTGCCAGAATAATTTCCATGACTTTCTTCTCTGAAGAAGCTGCTTGACAAAGCACAGGTAATGATAGAGAAAGACCACAGAAAGGTTTCTTAATCTGCATTCCTGTGCATGCTTATGGAAACAAACACAAACTTTCGTATTCTTTAGATTTGTCTGAGTTTTGTTGCATACATCAGACAGTGGACATTGTCCCATTGAAAAAAATCCTTCTCTCTTTGAGTGCAATTCCTCTAGTGTTCCATGAGTGTTTCATGCTCAGAATATGCTGTTTGCTTTCACCAACGTTCAGCAATGTTTGGCAAAAATCTGTTTCTTCCAGTAATTATTAATTAGATAATTCAAATGAGTATTCACAGAAGGCCAGTCCTAATGGCAAAGAAGAGGCTTCGTTTTAAGTGTTTTCACATGGAAACAGTATTGCTGGACTAAATATATCTTCCTACAGCTATATCTCTTTAAAATAGCTTTGTTCATAAATATTTTTTCAATGAGTTTTTCAGTAGGAATATGAAAAATTAAAATCTTGACTTAGGTGGAACTCAGTACAGGATTGAATAACAAAATCTGTTGTAAATGTGGGACACTGAGCTGAAGGCATAAAGAAACTTTCCTTTTCCCAAGTTTTGCTAGTTAGACCTTCCTAAATTTGGTTTAGTTTAGGTTGAATGTGGGTAAGTGCTCGTATTGCAGCATACTTTTAATGAGTGCTGAAGTCCACTTCTTGTCTATTGAGCAAGAAAAATTTGGAAACTTATTTCAAAATATTGTACTGAGTACCATGCTTGGGCTTATACTACCAGATCTAGGAAGGGAATGGAATAAAAATTACCTTACAATGTCCATTTTAAACAATCTTCCTATTAATTCAATTCAGTAAATCAAATAAAGAACATGAAAAATTTTCAAGTGTTAGGTACCAAAGAATACCCAAAGTAAACAAATGTTTAGGGACACTAGATTTCTCTGACAGTTTTTCATCCTATAGGCAGAAATGCGATAAATTAAGCTGTTACCATTGACAAAACCCAGGAGGTTTGGAAAGTCTGTGTGAGACAACTAGAAATGCTGACGATTTATGAGGAAATAAGTCTTCTAAATACAGGTAAAACACGTTGGAGAATGACTGTATGACCAGGGTTTTAATCATATAAAATTCTTGCTTGGGTCCTTCCAGTAATACAGGAGCAGTATTTCCCTGTCTAATCATAACTCATATAAAAATCAATTTTGACAAATCCGTAGTGCTTTTCTTTCTTCAAGTTCATAAAAAATAATTTATAATATTAACCACTAACTAGTAGTTTAAAAGCACAGAAACTGTGAGAGGTGTTAAAATACATTTTGTGTTTAACATAATAGCTCTAGTGGTTGTTAGTGCTTGAGTTTTCTTCTTTTGGTTTTCTTAATGTCTCTAAATTATTTACTGAAGCTGTTCACAGTGATATACTTTATAGCACTCAAATATGAACCAATAGGTTGCTTCATATCTTAAATTTGTAAACTGGCTTTGAAAATGGCATGATACCTTGTGTAAACTAGTAAACAAGCAGCTGGATGCTATTTTAAGAGATTCATTCCAGGGTAACTTAGAGCTCCAACGATAAGTTGGTAAGTCATATAAAGCACTCTGAAAAGCAGATACCATGTCTCTCATCTGAGCAAGGGGTGATAGTACAGCTGTGCATGAAGGCTGGCAAATCTCACCTGTAACTGCATGACAGGCACAATTATCTTGTCCAGTACCCAATAAAAATAAATATAATAAAAATAAAAATAAATAAAATGCAGGGACTTAGAAAAGCAGTTTGTTCTCTTCTGAACCTGCTGCTAGTCACTTTAGACCTCATTTCATGTAAAGATGCAACATCCAGCAGCAAAGTGCTTCAAAATACTATGTTAGAGGTTTGGTTTATCATTGATTTACAGGCAAATCTGGTAAACAACCATTTTTTTCTAAGTCTTAGTATGTTAAGTCAGGTTGACCAAACTGAGAAGAGCCTTGTGGTTTTGGTGTTGTTTTTCCTTTCTTTAACTAATAGAAATGTCTTATTTTGTAGGCTGCATTAACTTCTGTCTGTGCTTTGCTGCTGTATGACTTCAGAGGACTCAAGTGTATCTCTTCCTCACTCTCTTAAATGGAAACAGCTCTGTGAATTGTTACATCTCCCATGACATATCACCACCTTTTTATGTCTGAAGTTGTGACACATGGTGAAAATCATATGATTGAATCTTGAAAAATACATAATATGCAACAAAAGCTTAGCCAGTAAGAGGCATATGTCTTCAGAATGATATCATAGTTTTTGGGAGGTACCAATTTATTTTAGGCCAAGTTGCTCTATTTTTGAAAATAACCAAATATTTTGCAATAATCATGAAAGTAAAAATTTAACCCTTTTTCAGAATTTTCTGTGTTATGATAATGTAAAAAAGGGAAAAAATTTTTGTAAAAAAAATCATTCAAGCTTGCTATCCCAATCAGAAAGAAATTTAATTGGAACATATTAATAATTTCTGCAGGATAGATAGATATTTCAATACTTAACCACTCAGGGACAAAAACCTGATTATAATATCATCTATGTAACTAAGATCTCAGAATTTTTTAAATTGCTTTTGCAATTACTGTTTAGGTCAGGAGATCTGGGAAGTTCATTACTAGAGCTGCAGCAGCTGCAGATTAGGAGGTTAGATATTTTTTATTTTCATAGATAAAATTATAAAATTATTAATTCAAAAACATCTTAAAACGTAGGCATTGTGACTTTTATATTGTTTATATGTGTATAACTATATACACAATGTTTGTACATCTAAACATTGGCACAAAAAATTATACTAGAAGCAAGTTTTTTATGAGGTGAGATGTAAGATGAAATGGTTGTTCTCTTTCAGATCTTGGTAGCTAATTTGTGACTGTACTAGGCCATTTGCAAAAACCACAGAAGATATCAAATCTGATTGCATATCTTAAACTGCCCTAATACTGAATATTTCCATATGTTGACTCAGGAAAAGCAAACTGATTTGATGACACTGGCAAAATATGTTTTTCTTAAGCTATCTGGAAAATATTTAACAGCACAATATGAACCATGTTTTCAAGAACAGATTTTAAACTAACTTTGAAAATGAGAGGTAGAAATCAATGTCAAGATGTTCTTGTAAACTGGATACAACAAATTTCCGTCTGCTCCTTCTCTTCTAATTTTATATGCTTTCCAAGTATAAAATGGAAATGTTGATTTAAGTAAAGTTTTCTAAAACATAAATTTCAAGGCAATATAAAGAATAAAAAGTACACGTGGCTGACTTTCTATTATCATATTGATGAAACCATAAATGACCAGAAATGTTTTTCAAAAACCTATTTTATTTAATGCAAATTTAGTCATATTCTTATTAAACTATTCTCTAATAATCCAAATTCATTGCTAATCAACATGTAAGAAAGTACTACATGTTTCTGATTTGTCACTGTTGTTTTACTAATGTAGAAAGTATTGATGTCATCCCAGTGAGTTCTGATCTTTGTGAGCACTACAGCTTCTGCCTCATCATGTGGTCAGAAGCTGTTGCTCATGAAAGTGTCTGAAAGTCTGAAATGTTCCCACTGAAAAGGACAAAGGTAAAGTTTTGTTAAGGAATACACACAGAGTCATACCCCTTTTATTGAAATTATCCTCCTTTCTTTACCTCCCCACTCCTCTCTTCTCTTCTCCGTGGTATCACCCAGCATATGACAAACTTTATCCAGAGTATGATCATAGCCAGATATATATGTAGATAACTTATATTCTATTTTCATCTCACTTTTGGAAAATCACCAGTATCACTTTCTATTTAATTTATGCTTTGTTTCTGAGCCTCACTGTATTAGGGAACTGTGGTGTCACAGCAGAAATTCAACTCAGTAGGTAACACTCTGTTAAAAGATTACAGTAAAGTGGCGATCACTTGACAAAAATTATATTGTTTTAACTGATTTATAGTTTAAAATTGCAATTACAAACCATAATCTAGCCCTGGTTTGGGGTATAAATACAGAAAAGAGATGGATATTTAAGCACAGGCTACCTTTCCTGTGCCCACAATTTACAGATGCAAACTGTGAACACATTTTTACATCCACAATAATTGCTTATGCAATTTATCTCAGTTGGATATGTAACTGCCTGATTACACCTAAGGGGTAAATATTATGAGTTTTCCTCAACACCAAGTTACACTGACATAATACTAAAATAATTCACTGGTGAATCAGTGAATCCATAGCTACATAAATTGTCTTCACAGTTACTTGTTCTTATATTACTGCAGGTGTAAAAAAGAAGTCTATAGCAGGTTATCCTGTATAATGAGTTTCTATTTCAGATAAAAATCTGTTTGACTGGCCTTTGCAAGTCTGTATCTTCCCATTTCTAATGGCCAAAATGTTAGCATATATTCCAAACTTTTTTTTTTTCCCAAGAAAAGATTTCTGGAATCATTCAAGTTTCTAAGTGACATATGTAACCTTTATCTGCGCAAAAATCTATCAAATTATTTTCGCAATAAGGTCCAGTGATCCCATGGTATTATAATCCAACAAAAGATGTTTCAGCTCTTTTAAATATCTCTTCATAATTCTCCCTTAATAATTCTTGTTATATGACACAGTCATTTCACTCTTGATCAAAATTTTTCTTAGTGAACAGTTGGCTCTGTATCAAATCTCAATGCATGATAAAAAAAGGAGAAATCAGGACATGATCTTGTCTCGAGAATGTCTGAAAAGAATCAGATCACAGGGGGTCCTGATTCTCATGGCAGCCTTATATCCAATGAAGATGTACCAAAGAAGACACTACAGCTTGACTCAATTTTGTTCAGTTTTACACTGAGTCCACTATTGTTAGTAACTGACTTCAGACCTAGCCCAGGAAACTCCGTTTTATTTTTCACAAGGTGTATGTAATGTGAAGATCATCAAGGCCAGGACCTCATTTCTGACAGTGGTCAATATCAAATTGTCCTGGGTTCAGCTACAGCAG
>NW_009928987.1:0-627 GCF_000696875.1 Nestor notabilis
GACCACAGCGATGGAGCTGAGCTCCCTGTGCCCAGGGAAGTCTTGCTGGGCTGTGACCACAATGACGGAGCTGAGCTCTCTGCAACCCAGGAACGGTTGCCGGGCTGTAACCACAGCAATGGAGCTGAGCTCTCTGCAACCCAGGAACTGTTGCCAGGCTGTAACCCCAGCAGTGGAGCAAGAACAGCCTGTTGCTGCCTAGATATGTCCCTTTGGAAATGTCAGTTAATTAGTCAGGAAACGGCTGTGCAGGGAGTTACACTCCTGTTGACAAAGGCAAGAGCCAACCAGCTCCCAATACGGATATTTATTTTGATGCTCACCATACATTCTTGCTCAACTACAAATGTGACAAGAAACGCAAGCATATACAGTTGTTTGTTGGTCAATACCATCAAGCTCCCAGTATCAGAGCTGTAGAAAAAGACTTTCTAAGGAAATGGCCTTCCCAGCACCAAGCTTATACATCAGCTGAGATCAAGTTTCTGTAACTTGGGATCTTTACATTGCTGTGCTCTCGGGGTTGAACACTGAAAACAAAGAAATACAGGATTGTCAAATATCCCCTGAGGCTCTTACTCAGTGTCTCATTTGCAGATTTATAAATGGCATGTTAGGGCTAATAGC
>NW_009928987.1:646-933 GCF_000696875.1 Nestor notabilis
ATGATCAGCTCCAGTGCTTCATCAAGCCTGCATGAAGAGATGGCCATTTGAAAGACAAGCAGTGGAGTGTTTTTACACCCAAGAAATCTCAACAATCTGGCCATGCATGTAGAGATCTCCACACTGAGGCTGTGTCCATGTGGCAAATAAAGGAATTATGCCCATAAATTTTCCTAGGCAACATTTCAACACATAGAAGATTACCTTGGGGGCAAGAGAAAGCATTTTAAATCGGATAAAGTGGTTCATAAATCTGCATTTCACTGTCCCTCAGCAAAACTCAGCCT
>NW_009928988.1:0-576 GCF_000696875.1 Nestor notabilis
CCCACGGAAGACGGAGCGGAATGAAGCGAGGGGAAAAGAAGGAGGAGGGAAGGAAAAGCCCCACAACCACCTGACTGCAGTCACAGGACGCGGAAACTCCGCGGCCTTATAACAGCCCGGGGGAGGGCAGCGGGGAGGGGCAGAGGGAGGAACTCGGCCCGCTCCGCCGATCCGGGATACTAGGGGGGTGGGATGGAAGTTTTTGGGTGCCCATGTCCGGAGTGCGCTCTGTTCTCCCTGGGCGCTTGGGAGCGCTCGGGGAGAGCGGGGCGGGGAGCCGGCCGTTTCGGGAGCTGAGCCTCAAAGAGGGACTCACACCGGTGAAGTTTCATCTCGCTCACGGTGGCATCCTCTGTTCCCTGTGCGTCAGCCAAGTTTTCTGTCGTTAGAGCCTCTGGAGCGCCCCTTACTTGAAAACACTCGGGTTGTCTCCCTTCTGTTTGGCAAAGAGGTTCGTGGGACAAAGAGGACTTTCTCAGGATGTCTGCTGATAAGCACGCTCCCGTAACCCACGCTCGCACCCACAGCCGCCTCTCCATGACCAGGCTTGCTGGCTTTCCCCACCCCAGGGGCCAG
>NW_009928988.1:607-25904 GCF_000696875.1 Nestor notabilis
CCTGTGGGCGCAGCGTGTTCGCACCCTGGGCACCTCCCGGCACTCGCATACCGTGCAATAGGGCTGGGAACTGCACAGCGGGGAAGGGCGGTGCTGAGCTCGCCCTGAACAAACAGGCTGAAGGCAGAGGCAGCAGCAGTGACGCTGTGTAGACTGTCACGCCGAGAAGGCTTAGGTAACCGAGGAAGAAACCACCTCCTCATCTGCAGGATTCCCATCAAAACACATCTAAATTTGGTTCTCTTCTGTTCCTAAATTAATCTGGTTTAATATTGTTCATCACTGTTTTATAATACACGTTAGGCTATGAACAGACACATTGTTAAAACCTGGCATAAAACACGTTTCCCTAGGACCCTGTAGTACCATGTGCACAGATTGTAGGTGCTGGAAAATAGACCATCTTTGCTAATATGCTCTCCAAATGAAACACCCAACCCCAGGCATCTGTCCTTGCACTAAGAGGATGAAATTGTGCAGCTAAGTGGTACTGCCTTCATCCTGTAATGTTTAGTTATCATGTAAATTCCTTAACAGAGGTATGTCATGCCAGAGAGCAATGAGGACTGCTCCAAAAGGGGAGTGCTACGTGACTGTCTCGACAGCTCCTGTGCACACAAGCTAGGAGCCTAAGTGAAGATCTGATTAGCAGTGGAGGGATGCTTCCCATGGAAAACAAAGTAGTGGTCAAAATATCTGGTAACTGATCCATTAAACGATCACCAGTTGCTCCTGATTTTACAATAGCTTACTGCATGTACTAACTCCTTTGTTATGCTTTGTATTAGTGGCTTCAGTAAAACAATCCAGACTTCCTCAGCTAGTTTGGAGTGTGCTTACTTCCATGTCTCATAAAGATGGTGCATACAATGTGGAGGGCAGCAGGTGAAGAGAATAGATGTTTGGCAAAATGAGGCAAAAAATCTAGGATTCTTGGAGAAAAATTGTGTTTAGAGATTTTGGTTTAAATTTGTTAATTTAAGCTGTCATGCTATAGGAACTTCAGGACAACTGTTCTAATTAGTATTTACTTTCCAGCAGCGGTAATAAACATAAGAATATAAGCTAGGGGAAGACTTACTCAAAAATCAGATTTTTTGGGGGGGATGGAGGGTGGCAGAAGGTAGCACAGGTTCTCCGGCAAGAGATGAGATAAACAAGCAACATTCTCATTAGCTGGGAAGTTGAAAATGAATGTGAGACAACCTTTCAGGTACACGTACTTTAACCACTATGGGTTCTGGTAAACCTCTCTAACTGTATCTAGACTAACATCTATCTGTGTCCACAGCCACACAGTCCATTCAGCCTGGGGATTTGGCTGGCTTGCTCTGAAGATCTCTCCCCACATAGGTGCCAAAGTTTCCCTCCTTCTTGCAGAAAACAAGGTGGGGTGGAAAAGAATTTTCACATGTCACATAAGGGCATGGCTGCGGTCTAATACGGATACAGAAGCCTAGTTCCTCAGGCTTAGATGCAGTCTTTGTGCCTTCATTCCCTACCCGTCAGACAGTGATTATAGTACTTTCCCACCTTAGAGAAGAGTTATGTTAATTGATGACTAGGCACAGTCTGCCATTATATAACAAGCAGTGGAATGCTTGCCTGTTCTAACTGCAGGTTTCTCATAACATTAGAGAAATTGGTTTTCCTTGCAAAGATGGGGTAGATATTTTAGGCATTTTCTACCATTTGTTAGGCCTGCCTCCTACCCTTTGTCTTACATGCCTTAGAAATTCATTACTCCTATTACTTTCTTCACCTCTTCCTCATTTTGTAAAAATAAGGGAATATAGATGTGCTTGTTTTGGCTGGGATAGAGTTATCATATCAGACAACTAAGAGAGCAACTGTACTACTGTTAGTAAACCATGAACAAGTACATCGGGGTACTTAAACTTTGGTATCAACAGTATGAAAGAAACAGGTTAATTTTTATCTCACATACTGATTTTGAGCAATTAGAACCAATATCAAAATCAAAGAAGTCTATAAAAGTCATGATCTGTGCACAGAAGAATCACTAACACAAACAGGGGTAAAATGGACTGCCAATTTTCTCAATTAATAGCTTGATCAGTACAAATTATATGACAGCAAGCCAAACATATAGCAGTAGACCTTGCCTGAACTAATAATTTGCCTTAATTTCATTATTATTTATTTTGTTCAAGCTGGCTGGTATCTGTGTGGAACAGCTTGGAAAAATTCAGTCATTTGCTGGCCCAGTATTACTGTTTTGTCTCTCTGTGGTGCAGTATAATCAACCATGTACAAGGTTATAGGAAGGTTATAGGACAAAGTATAATCACCACCTGCCTGGTGTAGAGTAGGTCATCTTCATACCGTGAGATAATTTTTGGTGTTACTTGGTCTTCTGCATGTGATTCTACTTTTTAACTGACTCCCCTTTACAAGTTGAATGTCAGCAAAACCCCCTCTATTGAACAAGAGTTGTTGGCATCATGGTATGGCAATTGAGATTACAATATTATATTTTATGTTCAGTTGCCTACAGTGGGAGACCAGGAAAGGATTATTATGCCATTTTAACTAGCTTATCTGGTTGGATGCCTTTAAATAAGACTCCTTGTATTTCAAATAACAATTGTAAAACTTATTTGTTTTTTCTTTCCCTGCACCAGAGATATCAGGAATGAGGAACAGAAAACGTAAATCTTAGAAAACAGGCTTTTGGTATCCTCTCAACCTGAAGGCTGAAGGTTGGTCTGAATAAAAACTAGGTAATTTTTTTTGCAGTTGCTGTTTGCTGGTGTTAAACTGCCCATCTGCTGGGGTCTTCTGCTAAATCATCAGTTTATCCACATGTCAGAGTATTGGCTTCCAACAGCAGCTGGGTTCGAGGAACTGGCTGCTCACTGGAAATGCCTAATGATCATTACACGATGAATACCAAAGGACTGGTGAAATAGCTTTGCTTGTAAGATGACACTGTAGCTTCTTTTTTTCATGATCATTAATGTCTTTGTATCTCTCTTCCTTCAAGACTGCTTCTTCTAATCTTTCCCATGTTAATCTATCCTTCACTTTCTCTACAACATTTTGCCTATCTCCCTTCTATTTTCGTCATACCAACTGTACTTCTTTAACATTTTCCTTTTCTGTCTTTTTTGTTTGTTTGTTTGTTTGTTTGCTTGTTTTCTATTTTTATTTCCCTTCCCCAAATGTTCTTCTCCACCTGGCCTTAGTCTAAGAGTTTAGGCCTTTTGGTTTTTAATATTTTTTTTCGTGTTTTCTCTCTTTTATACTCACCTTCCTATTCTGAGCTTTGTTGTCTCTGAAGTGAATGAGGGGTTCTTCATGTTTCTTCTTGTGAGCCTGTGGTGAGGAAGGGAAAGCAGCAGGTTCAGCTGGTTAGTCAGGCCAGGAAAGCTGCAGGAGGCACATTATTGCCTGAAGCAGAGGGATTAATTTTGTTTACTCTTCCCTGTAGTTGCATTAGAAGTGAAATTCATAGCTGAAGGGATGGTGTGAGTAGCTGGGAAAGTGAAAGAAGTATGACACATGGAAGATTTCTCTGTATGCATACAAGGAAGCACAACTGCTTGGATATTCTGACTGAGCAGATTTGCATACCATGTTATCCCTGTGCTTCTCTGATCAAGAGGAGGATGCACAGAACACTTTCTCTGCTCCGCATAGCATTTCCCAAAAGTCAAGGGGAAAAAAAAATCTGTCTTGTAAAAGAGTAGTGTTATAATAGATTGTACTGCCTGGAGCAGTGTAGGTGACAATGCTTTCTTTTAGCAGTGGTTTTCTAGGGACATGTCCAAGAGTACTGCTTTTAGTGATAGTAACGTACAAACAGTGGAGATCAAGGCAAGAAAGCAGGGCTGGGAGTCTGTGAATAAGTACTGCTATGGTCAAGTAAAACACTGGGCAACAAAGCATATATACATGTAGACTGAATTAACGTTACATGGAACTTACTTATGAATTTATGGTCTACAAATGCATGCTTAGGTTTTGCCCACTGAAAATACTCTCCATCAGTTGTGTAACAGTACCCATGAATAGAAAGCTAAGATTATGTGTTAGTATTAGGCTGTCTGGGACTTCACTTCCTACAAGGCAATATGATACACTGTCTCCTGACCACAAATTTAACTGTATTATGTGGGCTTAAACTTGTAATATACACACAGCCTACATATAGGACAATTCTACTGATACTTGAAAGATGTGGTTGCAGAAATACAGATACTGTCTTTATGTCAGTTGTGAAATGTATCTTGGATGCCTGCATGCAAAACTATTATTAGACAGTTGTAAATATATACTGGAAAATCTAGAAAAATAAATATTAGGACTTTATTAAAGCCCATAAAATAATGGTCTATACAATGAAGTAACGGATGAATGCTTTTGTCTGGAAGAGGAAGAAAACCATCCTTGAGGAAATAACTTCAAAAAGTGACATTTCCCAGTCTTTGGCCAACATCTGGAGAGAGACCTGATGGTCAAAGACAGAAGCCTCTCTCACAAGGCTTCTTCTGGTCTTGTGAGGTGGTCTCGCACAGAGGGTAGGATGGTCTCCTTCAGACTAACTCATTTGCAATAAACGCAAATAAATAGAGTGAAACTTGGACTGCTGTCTTTACATGGCAGTCAAGCTTACTTGTTTCCCATTTACAGGCTTCCTGTTAACCAAATTCTGGGTTGTATTTGTTTTACTGTTAATTCTGTTCTTTTTAAAAACTTTTTGTGCCTTTTCAGTTACTGAAGGTGAATGCATACAATACTTCTGGGGCTAGAAAAGGGACTGAGGGTCTCTCATCTCTGGCTGTGACTGCAACACGTGATGTGGGGCAAGCGGTAGTGAAAGCGCTACAGATCTGGTTGATTAACTCTTCCTTGACTTCTTTTGGTAAACCTGTATCAAAGCAGACAACAGGCTGAGAGAAACAGCTTTTGAATTCTCTCCACTGAAAATATGTTCTTTTCTTCTGCATATAGGAATGGTAAATCCTTTGCCTTCATTATTTGCACTCTAAAGAAGATAATGTCAGTGCAGTGATCCCCAGGAGTGTTGCTGGCAGGCAGATCTGTGGTAAAATAGGAGTACTTGTAGAGCATCATTGCAGGTCTGAAAACTGAAGGGTGAGAGGGAGGACAGCAATTGACTGGGATTCAGGTAAGCAAGACAGAATAGTTTGTGAAACACCAAGGTAATTATAATCGTAATCTCTCCTGTCCCTTACTAGCTGACCACTCCAGTTTGTACGGGGACCTTATTTCCACAGATTCCCCCAACACCTTTTCCAGCATTCACTAGTTGTCCCTCCATTGTCTTCAGTACTCCCATGCCCTGTGCTAGGAAGGGAACAGTTCTTCCATGCAAGATCCTTACTTCCCATTTACAGTGCCTCCACCAGGTCTCTTTCACAAAGTCAGGGTCATTTTGATCTCTCACCAGCACTGAAGACTAGATAATGGCCTGTGTGATGGTGATTAACTAGTGGCACCTACAGCTGAATATCAAGGCTGTGATCAGCAGGGATGAGGTGAGAGAATTTAGTCTAGCAGCAACTGGGAGCATCTCCAGTTGGGCAAGGGAGGACTCTACAGAGGGCACCAACCAGATGTGAGCTGCCCTAGGCAAGCGCTTTTGATTTGTTTTCAACCAGTTCTGAAACTGAAGTACTGCAAAGCACTAGAAATTCCCAATTATGTTTAAGTTCATGAGTCAATATAATATCTGGTAGACGCAGGCTCAATGCATCTACCTTAGCATACTATATTTTGCTAATCATATTAGCTGCTTTTTTTTTTTCCACTCAGCTTTCTTTAAAGGAAAGTGTGGAAATAACATATTTGGAAGACTGATACAGTTTGTGACTACTGTGACTGTGTGAGAATAAAGCCTAATCGCTCTACCTGTATTTGCAGACAAAACAGTCTTCAGGTTCATCATTCACTGAGAAAAACAGGATTATAGTGCCCTTGAAGCTATTTCATCTTCTTTCCTGAGTGTCTACTTCATCACAGTGGTGCACCTCTTGACCCGCCTGTGGCTATATGTGCCTTGTGTGCCAGATCCTTCCTAAGGAGCAGCACCACTCAGTGGAGATCTGGCAGCTGGGGAATGGGGGCTGAGTGCTTTTGGCAGCTGGCTGATCAGCTGAGGAACAAAGACAATAGCTTATCTATGCTGCTCTGGTCGGCTCCCAAGACATTCTTGTCCTTCAGACTGGCATAACTCTTGAGTCAGTGCCAAGTTGCATCATCTGTACTGCTGCTGGCCTATGTACATTTTTCTCCTTTTCACTATAGATATTTATCGTATTTTGCCATAATTTTACTTTTATTTGTGGTAATCATCTAAAACACTGCTGCCTATTTTCTGCATTGCTAGCAAAACACTAAACATAAGCTACTGTCAGTTCAGTCTACCTAAGCTGCAGCATTATTCCCTCGACCTCTATTTATTCTGTGGAGAACTCATTGCCTACACATCTCCAAGCTGTCTGAACATAGAAGAAAATAAAGACCTAATGCTACGCATAAGTCCTGGCAACTGAATATCTGTGTTAACGCTTATAATATGCTTTTCTAAAAGGTAGCTTGCAGGATTATTGTTTTTTCAAAAAGAAATCATTGCACACTTATACATACCTAGTGTTTCAAATGCTCGGTTCATTGGTTTTTGCTTGTTTGGTTTTATAGTTGTAAAGTTCCACAGCTAGTGAGAGAGGTGAAATAAACAAATTAATAAGCCCTACCTGTATCAGACAGGATGTCAGGAAATTTTTTGCTATCTGAATAACAAACTGAACATTAGGTTGTAAATGTTGCTGATTCTATAGGCAGCAATGAGCAGGGAAAAGGGCATCTGGCTTATTGTCTGCTATCAAGTTGTACTAGAGATTGTTAATGACTGATTATTACTTGCTAGTTTTCAAACTACTGCCAAGAGAGTAAATAAAACTGCCACTGGGTTACATGTTTAGGTTTTAGGATTGTTCGTCCAACTGGACAACTTGGAGTGCAATTATAATCTTTATCTCACTTTCCATCTCACCACAGTAACATGAGTTAATGTGGCAAATCTCTCTACTCCCAAATACTTTGTTTTGTGAGCACAGCCTGTTTATGTCAGAGATAGATAGTATTTTAGGGCTTTAAACTTTACATAATTCACAAGCAATTCATTCAGCACAAACATCTCAGAGTCCAGTCATGATGGCTCCCTGGCAGCCTATGTAACAAGCTTTGATTTGCTATACGATTTCCAACTGGCATTTGTCTCTAAGCTTACTAGAGGTGACTAATTATCTTGATTAGGGAACAGCAATTGCCTTCTAGTCTAGGAATCTGGAAGATGGCAAGTGCTTTCCTAGGGTTCTTTGGGCAAGGGAAGAAGCTTTCATCCCAGAGTGCTTCAGCTTAGCATAATTGATTTTCCTAGGGCAGCCTAGAGATGCCATTGAAATTTTAAAAGATGGCAAGTATGGTGAATTCCTAAAATTGGACCAAGCAATGCTACAAGGAAATCTGGAAGAATTGGAATATATTCAATTACTGCCAATTTTCAAGAAATGAAGGAGTAGAAAGACTAACAAAAGAGGAAGAAAGAGAACACCATGTGCACATTTGTGCTTAATTTCAGAACTTTGAGTTTCAGAAAGTCATCATATCATGGAGAGTGTCCCAAAACAAAAAAATCATACTAGGCAAAACCACAAAAGAGACACAGACAATTGTAGCAAGTTCACAATGAAAGTTGGAAGGCAACAAGAATTTTATGACACTCTGGACTTCATCACAGATTCCTCAAAAAAAGTTGTCACAACGTTTGTGTGGCCCTCAGTCCTGGGTGATCTCTCATTTCTAGGAAAACACCCTGGGAAATTGCAGGAAATGTCAAACCAACACCCCAGAATCTTGGTTTGTGTTTTATTTCTAGCTGCTACTAACATGCCATATAATGCTAGAAAAGTCCTTGGCATCATATCTCATTCTGATAAAAGGCAGAAAAATTTTGTAGCCTAGAATGAAGTATTTCTACTGATTTCTACTGATTTTACCTATTTCTCTTTCTTCAATTTCTCTTTTTATCTTTTCTTCTGTTTTCTTCTGGTAAAATATTCTACTAAAGAAATTTAACTTCTCTATCTTTTTAAGATACTCCGTTAAGTTTACAAGTCGGGCATTTAATTTACAGGAAAAAAAAGCTCCTGACTACTTCAGAAACACTGCAGTCTGTGGTTTGTTCCCTTGTTTGTTTAATCTAATTCTCTGACTGCTGGTAACCTCAACAATTTTAAAGGTGCTTAATAGCTTTTGTCACAGTTCTTAAATGTTAACCTGGTTTCAAACATCCACAGCAAATTCAGTGGACTGAAGTATTGCAGAAGCAAAGTGCAAACCCTCTCCTTTCCATGCTGTTATAGCTTTGTCTCTGTGATTTGTCTCTGTGATGGAAATACTAAGGTCCTCACACTTGGCTTACAGATGATGGACATTTTCTTCCTCATTGTAGAGCTCAGGTGTCAGCTTTTCTGAGCTACTTTTGGAGTTTCTTGCTGTGATAGATGCAAAACACTTAAGAATTCAATTCTTGGCAGAAGGAAACTCACTTAAAGAACAGAGAGTTACAGATTGCATATATATAACTTCCATTTAGAACTGAAGGTGTTTATTTAAAATGTCCCAAAGCTACAGTCAACATTACTTCCTTTTAATGGACCTAGCAAATGGTTTCTTTCTTACATGTGATGATGTCTGTGCTACAGATCAGAGAGCTTTTCTGCCAAAACTGTTTCTCAGATGTGCATGAAGTTTTAACAACCATAAACAGTCTTTTCAAATAGCAGCTTGTCACATGACATGCCATAGCTACAGACCAAGGGATTTTTTTGTTTCCTTCTTTTTCCCCTAAATGAAAACATTTATTCTGGCAGCCTCTTATGAACTAGTTCAAAGAAATCTTCTCAAGTCCTTTATTTTTCCCAGTTGACCTACTATTCTGCTTCTTCTGTCCAGAAAATTATCCAATACGTTTGACATTTGAGTTTGATCTAATAACAATTTTGATTTTTGAAAATAATAATGTATTTCAAGACTCCCAATTCTATTTTCAATTATTCTTTAGTTTATATCTCTCAGCTGCAGTGCAGATCTATTTATAAAGAGGTGAAGGCTGGAGGAAATTTAGTACTTTTTGAAAGCTACAAGACTGACAAGAAAACCGGTCTTAGTCCAACACAGTACTTAGGATGTGCTTAGTGTCAAATATGTGAGTTGGTGTAGCAAAGCTGAGATGATATTTGAGACTCATGCCTCAAAACTAACATGTTCAAATGCATTATTAAATGACTGCTGAGAGAGCAGTCTCCAGGTTACCTACACAGGCTGGCCATGTAAAGCAATGGGAGTTTCTCCCATGCCACTCATCTACTGGATTGAAGAACCCATCATTCAGTGATCTACAATCTCTTCATTTAATACACCACCAGCTGCTCCCCATTCTACATAGTGAGAATTCTAACCATGTGGGGTCACTCTGGTGGCTATTTTTAGTGGACCTTTTTTGCACAGTACAAGTGACTGAAACTAAATTTTTATTTAATGAAGAAATAATGTTCTGCTTGAAAAGCCAAGTATTCCAAGTTATGAAGCGCCAGAAATGAGGCTGTCCATCCAACTTTAATTTGGCACCATATGTGTGCCAATCTTCCATATCCTTCTCCTGTTCCCAGCTTCATTCAGTATAGTGGGGTATGCTTAGGAAATCCAACATATGTTCACTATTTTTATCCTTGTTACTTAACTAGTGGTTATACCACGGTATAAATGCAGAATTATTCCTTTCCTCGTGATCCTTTCTGGAGTATTCCTCACAACAGTGCCCATATTTATCATAAACTTTAATGATTATATTGCTGCTATGAGAGGAAATACATCTTGTTATCCTGTGTTTACTGTCTGTGGAAGTAGAGTAAAATCTCCCTCTGGAGGTCATGTGGGAAATCAATGGGAGAACTGGAACTGGAATTTGGGGCGCAATCCAGTGCTCATTCTCCTGGATCATACAGCTTTCCTCTGGGCACTGCCGAGCAGCCTCAGCTTTCATCAACTTTGCAGTTTCGAGCACTCATCATGCCTGTTCACACTCTGTGTTCACACTCACAGCACTGTTAATCTTAAAAAGCTCAGCCAGCAAATAAAAGCCCAAACAGGCACAGAAGTTCTGCCCCTGAAGCAACAAAACTGAATATGAGAATTAAAAAGTTTTTTGATGAAAGGATGAAACCGAATGAAGTTGCATATTTTTGTTGTCCCAGTTTTCACTTCCCCCTTCTCACTTCACAAAAACACCTCTCTTCCTTGTGACTCCTACAGCGTACCGCTGGGGGAGATACCAGTTGTGCCGGGGATGGCTTGGACCTATGCTCCAGCTGACTCTCAGGCCAGAACTGGTGTGGCTGCTGGTGGACTAGTACACTGCTGCCCAACTGAATGTGTGATGGACAAATTTCAGATTCTGTGGTGGGATTTGGGCACATATCATAAATCCAGTTCCTGATGTTTTTGAAACTTATCACAACTTACTTAAGGCTGTAAGCCTCGTTAGGTATGACTGAAATGAAACAGCTTGTTCAATATCTAGTATGGAAGGGACTCATGGACAAATGAACATGCAGACAGTGTAAGCACATAGGCCATCTTTCCTTGGCAAACCAGAAGCAATATCCATTTCCTACAAAAAAGTCCTCAATAAGACATTTCTAGCTCTGCAAAAGCAAAAAATACCTGCAGTTACATAAAGAGATATTTCTCTTTCAGACACCTTTACATGAAGGCTGCTCAGATACTTTCAGGGATAATGGCAGTATAAAATCTTTGGGTAAGTAAATAAAAGTAGAGTTCTCTTTCAGCTTTCATGTTGTTAAACCAGACAATAGTGTGCTAATGTTTTTCAGACACAAAAATGTACATTATGGGGTTTTTTTTAAAAATCCTGAAACTAAAAGCTCTATACTTTAATACCAGTGCCTGGTGTCATAAGGTGTCTTTGGATTTTCTGATACAATATACCTGTTGGTTAATACAATTTAGTTTGCTTAAACTTGTTATAGAATAAAGGTAAAATGCCCTACAATAATCTCCATGTGATAAATGCATGGTGATTGTTCATTTATTTGCTAATATGCCTTCCTCAGTGTGCCTAGAGTGCATATTTTTCAAATTTTAGAAAAATGGACCAATTTCCTGTGTTTGTCTAGAATGTACACATCCGTGGCATAACAGCCTAGACAGATGATTAGCCAACCCTTCATCTTTTTGGAAGCAGATGGGTTTGGTTTTTGGTTTGAGGTAGTATACGCCCCAGAGATTTTTCAGATGAGACTTTAAAATTTAAAACTAGATCATATGTGCTTTGATTTGCAGGCATTTTGTGTAATTAGAATGATTGAACACAAGGAAACTCTGGCCTTTAGTGGAGATTGGCAACATGCTAGAACAAGTCTATGTGAAAGACATAACAAACAGTGAAGTCATCTGGACCTTCTCCTAGTTCATCTTCGACTGCAGGTCCATTTGCTGTCTATCTATCTCATGCGATGTTTACTGTTCTTCCAAATACTTCTCAATAGCCAAAACATGCCACTAAATTTTCATAGAATTGGGCTCTGAGTTTGAGTGCTTCTTGTGCCATTAAATAGTGCTCAAAGTTTGGGTGAGAACCGACTATCTCTGCCTGCCATATCACTGTATTACACCTGTGTTATCCATTTTCCATCCTCACTTCATGAGAACTCAGAAGAACTGTGAGAATGGTCATCTGGGGGTATCTGGGACAGTATTTTGAACACCCCTAAACTGAAACACTTAAATCAGTGGGTTTTAAGTTCATGCAGCCTGTGTATAAAGGCTGCAACTGGAGACTGTAGCATATGTGTGGCATATAATTAAACTTCTTTAGTGACACCCACAGAACTCTCAGTGGAGAAGCATCTCACAGTGGTGGGAATATTGGCAGTTAGAAGGGGAAATTAATGCCATTGTAACTACCGAGAACTTGCAGCCTACATTGCACATGGAAAAGACACCAAGGAAGGCACTTCTCCTGTGTGAGGAACTTCACAATCTAAACAAGGCTAATGAACAAGTTGAGAAGAATTATATAATGATTCTAACACAAGTACATTGTCTATTAATTTATTTTGCTTTGTTTTGTATTTCACAAATAAATAAAACCTCACTCCCTTAAGTGAATTGGGATCATGAATGTAATATTAAAAAGGGAGTTCTGAAGAGGAAATGTTCTCAAGGAATTTAAGGAGCATATTATTTGGAAAGAAATTATACAATAGGCATGGAAGCACTTAAAAACATTCACACACAGCATGACATGCTGCTAGGTTGTTATTCTGTGCCAGCTCTCCCTATTTGCAGTAAACCAAATCCATTCTACAGCTAATGCAGAAGACGTGGTTGTCCTTTCTTTTCACTTCTTTCTGCTAGGAAGGACTAGCTGGACTAGGAATTAATTCTCTTGTCGAATTACAAGCCTTGCTTGATGTATTATCACTTGCTTGACAATGAGTTTCTTGAATTGTAGGGTTGCTGTGAAATGAAGTGAGCAGACTGTGCAGATATGAAACTTCACACCAGAGGATCTAATTTCTTTATGTGATCATTCATTTCTACTCTGCAAGCTTTTTCTTGTATACCACGTTTCTCAGCTTTGCCACCCTTAAATTAAAAACAAGCCTGCAGGGACCTATTTCTATTTAATAATGATCTCAGTAAAATGAGCCTCATAAGGTATAAGAAGCCTATAGAGAGTGAGAATCTCTCTCACATTCCAGTTATTCTCTGTAAACTAATCACATTTCCTAATTTTACTTGTTAGAAGGTGTAGTTATTTGAATGAATCAATTACTCCCGCGGTTCTAAAGAGTGATAATCCGTGTTCTTAATTTAAAACTGCTTACACTACAATTTCCACCAAACAGCATGGAATGGTAAGGACATCATGTCTAATTGCAGAGGCAGAAATCATTACTTATGTAGTTCAGGGCACCTGTTCTCACAGGATTATTTTTTTTCACCTTTTTTGAAGTTCACTGGAAGATCAGGTTATGATAATCTTTCATTCACAGTATTGCAGTTTTTCCCAGTAATGTGACAGCTCACTATGACCTGACTTACAGAAGACTGAAGTGCCAATCACATATCTAATTATCATGTTATTGTAGCATATGATCATTTCATTACCTCTGTTCAAAGTTTATGTGCCCACATCCAAGTGTTGAGTTGTAGTCAAGATGAAAGCCATAATACTGTTAATTATTTTCCATATTAGAATTGTCAGGCAATGATATTTTTTCAAACTGGTGAAAGCAAACTTGTGCCAAAGTACTATGAATGTATTTTCATTCCAACAACACTTATATACCTCCCATTTCTGTGATCTTTCCCCACCCGCCACAAGCAAAATGATGTTCATGCAGAAAGCTACTGTAAGAGTAACCACACTCCAGTTTTCTCCCATCTTTCCCATCTTTTCTCTTGAAAGTAGAATGACAACTGTTACATTTTTAGACTATTTTGAGACACTTTGATTCCAGAGTTCAGATTCTTTTCCCTACTTACTGACAATGTACACAAAGAGTTATCCCCACCCACATAAAAAAAAAAGACACAAGATATTCAGATATGAGGAAGGTTCTGCTTTTATGTTCAGCTGTAGCAAAACCAACACAATTATAACTTCATATTGTATATGTCAGACAAAAAGTGTTCATTGTCCTTTGTTTTTTCAACATCATTTTTATGACTTTATTTGCCCAGCAGTGTTGGCTTTGGAGAAAGGGAGGATGCCAAAATTTCTGTTTAATAAAGATCTCTTCTAAACTATTATTCTGCCTCCCTGACTTCCCTACATTCCTTGCTGTTGGCTAAAATCAGTCAAAGATCTGCTGATGTGAGGCCAACCATTGCTGTCCTAAACAGCTCTTAATGTAGAAATACTTGAACAAAGCATTTGACTTTTTAATGGGGTAAGTTTTAGTTTTACAGCAGTCAGTTCAAATGCTTGACAATTTTTCTGAAAATGACTAATCAATGATGGTTGATCTTTTTTACAGGCTGTCTCAACTGTTTTACTGTGAACTACCAAGGTTAGAGATGGATCTGAATCCTCTGGACATGTCCAGAGTGGATGCTGGTCCTTTGGAGGGTACATCTAGTGTGAGATGCAGAGGGTAGCAGTGTCAGCTGGTGCTGCACATTTATGTCACCGTACTGGATCGCATCATGCAAGCAGGCCCCCTTGGCAGATGTAACTGTACAGAAGGAAGACAACTTTTGTCAGCTCCACTTATGTTGTCTGTGTAGCTGATGTAACCAGACCAGCAGGGAAGCTATTCATATATGCTCATACTCAGGGGCTTTGCAGAAAAAGACGTATTCACAATTCAAAATTTTTATTATTGCTTCTCCCGTCAGAATCTGGGTGTGTGAAACAATAAGGACTGTCGTGTCTAATCACATATTCACAAAGTATTGTTTGTATACATCGAGCCATCTGTTCTGATAAGCTTTTTCCGCCTATATGTCAATTCAAAGCAAGATTATCGTTATTTATAATATTACCCAAATTCTCTCTAGCATGCTGACATCCACTTGTTGTGATATGACTTCCCACAATGTAAATTAGTTCCAGCAGTATAATCTCTGTATTGGAAGCATGAGATCCTTGCTGCACCACTCCCAAGTGATAAGGGGTGTGCAGGACTAGCTCAGCTCCTTCTGCCCTGCACATCTGGAAGGGAGCTTTGAGGAGCCGAGGCAGTAGCTCCTAGGTAGCCTGTGGAAATGAGACAGGAACTGAATTCACTGTGGAAAGGAACTCTGGGCCTCAGGAAGGCATTTCTCAGGTGGGGCTGAGTCACACAAAGATGAGAATCAGTAGTTTAGATCAGGTCATTGCTTTTCTTCTCAGCTTTATTATTACTTAAACTGTGTGAATAAAATCGTATACTGCTCACTGTGAGAATATTTCAACCTTTTTATTTTTAAATTTCTCCTGCACTCAGAGAATACAATAGAAGTATTTTGTGAAGAGTAAGGAGACAACATGCCACAGGCACTTCAAAGCAAAAGAGGGAACTAAGACATGACAAGAAGCAAGTACCAGATAAGTGAACCTGAGATTGTCTGAAAGAAGGGAGTGGTTGAAAGAATTCAACAGAGATGCAGAGTATAATCTAAAACCTACATATTCAGTCTGTGCACCAGGCACTGAGCTAAATAAGCTTTGGATCAGGCCCAGAGAGACAAATTGTATACCACGTCACCCTCATCAAAAGTTTTTACATAGGTGTTTTGATCCACTTAGTGAACAAGGTCACCCAGCAATGTCCTTTCCATTTCTGGAGTTTATTCTGCAACATATTATGCATATCTTACTGAGAATTCACAACATCCATTTTAGTCTACAGATGCTCAGGAAATTGCAATGGGCACCTTAAAGAACTGGATCTCAGATACAGTCAAGAAATGCAGCACTTCACAACAGATGTTATCAGTCTTATCCTTTCACATATGAATATGTTAGTGTTCAAAAAGCTATGGCGATGTAGCAAGGATTGCAGAGGAGGTCCAAAAAAAACTTAGAACCAGGACACAGCCCTGTGTTGTAACCACTGGATGATCACAAGAGTATTCAAGGTCAGGCAGCATTCATATATCTTTAGATGAGTATTGTGTATATGCCTTCTGACGCTTTTTGATGTTGTTGTTCTTATTTTTATAAGATGTTTCCTGCTAAACCTTGTAGGCAAGAGTAGAAACTGAATTTCTTATCACTGAAATTTCTTATCACTGGAAAAAATCTTAAAATTATTAAAAACTAAAACACTGCTCTGAGCATGAAGAAGTAATTTCAACATGGAAATATTCACATGCTGATGTGATTCCAGTATCTCTTAACCTAAGTGAATCACAGTTTAATAAAGTGAAGACTCTGTGCAGTTTAATGAAAACCAGAAAGACAAGGTCTTAACTGCATTATGAAACTAAGGTCGAGATAAAGTAGTTTTATTCTGAAGTGGCTGCCTCACAAGAGTAAAGTGAATGCTTTACTCAGTTTTAAACACACAGAGACACTCTCTGAAAATACTTGATCTGGAGATCAAGTTTTAGGTTCTCATCATTCTTGTAATTATTAGACAGGAGAAAGGCTGTTTGGTTGCCTTTCAGTGACACTAAATTTATAATTATATTAAATCCTACAGCACTTGCAGGATGGGCATTTCACTGTAACAAGTGCGATCCCTGAAACAGTGAGGGGAACTGTCTCTCCACCAGAGAGACAAAGAGAAAAAGGATTGTGAAGGATAGTTTTTCTCATCTGGTAGAAGATAAAGTGAATGCCAGATGATGTTACTTGCAGAAAGTCAGCGATCGGCAGAACAAACAGTGGTAAACTGGATTTTCAATTCATTGCTGGCTGGATTAACTGATTTTTTTTCCAGAAAAAATAACATTATAAACAATATTAAAAAACAAACAAACCAAACCCAACCCAAACATTTTGAATATTCTGAACATTTAGAATATTAAGTAGAAGGAAATTTAGGCAAAAGAGCTTCAGATCAGGAAGTTGAACCGTTTAACTACCGTAATGTTAAGAAAAGTACTAACACAGAATTAAGAGCTTCTTGAAAAAGATAATATAAAATGTTTTGGGTTGGGTTTGTTTTTTTTCTTCTAATTATGTCTACTTGCTTTTTTTTTTTTCTTTGGAGCAAATAGCAAATTATTTAAACTACATGTGTTTATAACATGGATATGTACCCAAATTAAGTATTTTTGAAGAAAAGGTATGTTTATTTGTGAATAGGAGGTAAACTTCAGATCTACGATCTGAATGTGGCACCAGTGCCATGCTGACCCCACATTCCAAGGCTGTCTTCCAACCTTGGTCTTTCAGCAAATTCTAAGGCTTATATATGTATTGCCTGGAACTTGGTAATATTATTTTTAGATAGCACTGACTGAGGAAATATTTAAGAAAGAGTTTTGGTTGGAAATTAGTTAGTTGAAACTGTAAGAAATCAATGAAATATGTCAGTTTTGATGAAACTTTAATGAGAAAATAGTTGAGCCTACTGTAGCTTTTCTGTTCAAAATCAGGATAATATTTCTGGCATAGAAGCTGACTGCAATTTAGTGTTTGGGTTGAAAACTACATCATGCTGAAAAGAACTGCACTGAGTTAAAGGGCAGGGTAAAAACAGGTAGAGAGGAATCATTTTCTGCAGAATCACTGATGAAAATAATGGCATTTTGTCCAAGCACAAGGAGAAGCAGGAGGATCTGAAAGCTTGTTATCCTCAACAGCATGTTGATGCAGGCTGGCAACTGCGGTCACACCAGGCCCACGCATAGCCCATCCACTGCTGCTGGATGTTGTTGCTCTCTTGGCTGTGCCATCTCCTGTCGCTGCCACGTGTGATGGATAATATGTCACTTAAGCCAGGCTTTGTTTCCTGCACCTGCCTCCCCCTTTTATCTATAGTATCTCCTGAGTCTTTGTATCAAGCTGCCCACATTTTTTTTTTCAGGACTTCAACCTCTTGGCAAACTTTGGAATCTGGTAGTGTCCACAAAAAAAAAATCAACAGGACAGTCTTCATAAATGAAAAGATTTACAGACTTTTAGGACAGTAGAGATTATCCAATCAACTAGTCTGGTCCTGAGATCATAACATCCATTCAGTAGTGAGCCCAGAACCAATTTGAGCAATTCAGAAAGTAATCTGCTTTACTCTTGGCATCACTTAATTCAGAAGTGTGATAAGACACTGAAGTATATACCTCTACTAAGGAGAGAAGCAAGTTTTAAACCAGAGAGAACTGGAAAACTTTGAGTTTAAGCACAATCTATAGCACTTCCAGCTGTCTGTCTTTTTTCTCCAAATGTCTGACACTATCTAGGTCATTCTGGCACCCTTGATCTAGAAAATGCTTTGAAATTTGGAGACTATTGTCTTGGATGAAAATGATGCAAATGAGATAAGGCATAGATAGTGCCTGAAACTAGGACCAGTGCCTGAAAAGAGCAGGCACTAAGCAAATCACCATCTGCACAGCCTGAAGAATAATAACACTGAAATGCTAATCTATGGATTGGTGTTGCTATCTGCTGTGGTTTCCAGCAAGCTTTCATTGAATTTTTAACTGCAGCTGATACCTATTGTCATGTCTCCTCTAAAAGAGGCCAGAACAGAATTAAATTTTGGTTTTGTGCATGGCACTAAAATACACAGTGAACACGAGATCATCATGTTCCCACCACTGATCAAGTACAGTCCTGTGCTCAGTCTAACTAGAAGTTAGAAGTTTTTCTATTAAAGTTTTTCTAGTTTATTTTCTATAAACTTGAAGTTTTCAATGTCTTTAGTTTGCTAATCTCAAACCAACTAGTTTCAAGGACTAAGGAATTCCATCACCTGGTCTGGTCAGATTTTTTCTTATGAAAAAGAAATTAAGGAAAATGCCATCTCAACAATATGAGAACTTCTTGGAATTTTAAGAAAATAATCTTTTTCAAACACTGGACGCTGTAAATGAAATATTTTCACATTGCTTTTCTTCTTTTCTGTGCAAAGCAGTTTTCAGCTAGCTCAGATTTTCTGTCTTGCAGAATCTGGCAATACTACAATTTGTTCAAATTATTGTGAGAGTTTTTGAAAGTAATCTGCAATATATTTTACTCTGCACAGCTTTAAATAGTAGCTGTTGTGGCTTGCCCGGCATTTTTGAAACAGACAGCCAACACTGTATGTTTGAATTATTTCCTGAGATTACTGAGCAGCAGGTAATCCTTCAGCAGCTTTTTTTTCTTTCCCAGGAAACTGATTTCCATAGGATCTGACTGGGGCTGAGTTTGTGCACCTTGTTAAGCTTCCTTCAGTGCTGCCTGTGCTGAGGGGCCTTAAGGAGAAAAACTCGTGAGACCCTTCTGCATAAGGGTAAAGGGAGGAAGGGGCCTAGAAAAGGAAAAGTCGGGAGCATCCTCAGGTCAGAGCAGGTGAGGGAGCACCAGATTGTGGCAGATGAACGAGACTATCTGGGATGGCAGAGGTCATGCTGCCCTCCTTCACTGCCAGAGCATGAATGATCTTCTGTTATTTACCCTAGAAAACAGAACTAATACAGTTTGAACCATTAAATTGTCTGCACAGTCCTTTCTTGGCATGATCGTTGGTGCATGCCTATAAGGAGTCTCCCAAGCAATTCCTGCGTGTTGGTTAAGGGCCAGCATGGGCTTGGAGCCATCTTCAAAGGCAATCCAAGTATGACTACTTTGTGTTGGAGAGTAAGGGATTGTAGCTGTAAGTATTCAAGCTGAGGCATGCCAGTATGCTTCCGGGCCAGGGATTGATCAGGTCTGGTTTATTTTGCTTAGCATCCCTGTAGCCACTGGGGCTGCAGCAGACAGTTGCAAATGTTGAGCTGGCACGTGCAGGAGCCTGCACCCCTTCCTGCTGTGTGGAAAGCTGCGTGTTGCTGCCTGACATTTGGACCTAACAACTATGCTTGTCACATGTGCTGCAGGTTTCAGGCAGTTTGACTGCAGACACCATGCTCTTAACACTGCTGGCCTGCTCCACATGATGGCTGCTGTGAATGTGAAGTGAATTTGAAAGGTCATACAGTAGCCTGAAAGCAGATACCCTGGAACTGGTCAAAATAGAGCATGTCGGAAGAAGCAGGATCTCACCCACATCATCTTCTCAACCTTCCTGTGAGAGAGGCTTGTCCTTAAGAAGACCTCCATAATGCTGAGCCACCTCTGTTAGGCTTTATCCTTACCCAAACGTTGGTGCGAACCTGAAAACTCAGATTCCAAACTCGAGAATAAATTGTTCTCTAGGGAAACATAGATGGAATAAAAATGATTAAGAACATTAGCATGGGCAAAATCTGACTGTGTGTTCCTCCAGTAGGCTTATGAAAGCAGTTTGTGAACAAAAGCTAATGGCCTTTTTTCTATAAAAAATGGTTTTTTGTTATTTACCACCTTGTGCTCTCTAAACCATGTTTTAAATTATTTCTGTGCTTGTGTTTGGAATTGACTTTCAAAAAATACTGATACCGTTAATAAAAATGGTAGTACAAATGTCACTGTTAATTATGTACTTTGATCTGTGACATTTGCATATTAATATTGCAATCTGTTGAACTGACATCAGAAGGACAAAAGCTTTTGACAGTTGATTTTGTTCAGCTTAGATGCAAATGATACTGTGTTTTATTAATAATCCAATGACATCTGTGCCTTTTTCAATCCTCCTGTGAAATTAATTGTCTTTTAGCTAGCAGAAGCTGATTTCTGACTTTTTTCTTCCTTTTTTCTTTTTTTTTTTCCTAGCTAAACACCAAAAGAGTGGAATGGCTGAATTAAAAATTGAATGCTTGAATTGTGGTCTAAATTACAGCACATAATTAAAGCACATTCACCTTTAATGAGTCTAGCCTTAAAATGTAGAATGGCAGGTTTTTTCTTTTAATAAAAGAGGTTTTGAATTACTTAATCTAAATGACATCAATGTTTTGAAAGTTCATTTTGTAGACTAAAAAGAGAATGTAAAATGTATTTCTCTCCACTCATTATACAATCTGTAGACAGGTCATGTAATACATGCCTCAGTATCTCATTATTAGGATCACGTGGCAATTTGGAAGTACAACAAGACATAGCTGGGGGTTCCAGCAGTTCTAAGCTAATCTCCAAAAGCAGTAAGACTGTCCATCATATTTGTAATAGCCTCATGTTCAGTCTAGACTGGCCATTTATCTTGTTCTCAGCAGGTGTTCTAGCTAATGCACTGTCAATAGTGCAATGATAAATCCCAATTTCAAATGCTTACACAAAGATCATTAACTTCTTACATTTTCTTATCTTGTAGATTTTATCTGAATTTTACTTTCTGCTAAATCCACTAAGCCCCCCTGACCTCAACACCAGCATTGCAATAATGTACCTTCCAACCTGCTGCTGCAAATGGTGATGGAGGCACATCAGATCCTTCCTTTACTCTACAAAAAATGGGAAGAAAGGAAACCATGGCATAGCAGGAACATACAGGTCTAGCTACAAGGCTTTGCCTGCAGAGGATACAGTAAACTCAAAGCATCCAAACTACAGATTTCATCAGGCAGACACAGATTCAGATTAATAGCTAAACCACTCTAAAGCAAAACACTTCCATAGTTTATTCATGGAAAGTGATGATAGCTCCTCAGTACTGAGGAATATTCCATGTGGACAATTTTAATTGTGCTGAAAATTCATTTCCCTCAAATTAATCAAGATGCACAGTTCTGAGCAGCTTTGCCCAGAGATACTCCCTTATGCACATTCACATTCTGGATAACGTATTAAGTTTTACAAATAAACATTTTAATGGAGCAGTCAGTGTCTACTTGGCCTGGAGACATGGAACATTCTCTTGCTTACTTATCCTTTCATTTATTTTTTAAGTTATGATGTGTCCTATGATATAACAAAGTGGTAAAGTATCACAGCGATAACAACTGTTATTTCACAAACTGCTCTCAAGCTTCCCTTGAATGCATTTTTTCACCACCCAAGGTTACAAAAACCCAAAACAGGAAGCCCCATTTTCTATTTTTATGTATTTCAATCACAGACCTCGATACAACCTTCACCAAAAGAAACCCTGTGAGCCGTGCTAAGCTCACATTTCATTTTTTGTCTTCACTCACTTGGCTGACCCTGACAGAATTCCTCCAGTAATCTTCCTGTGATGCTTTGCATAGAAAGGCTACACCACTTAAGTATTTGGAACAATTTTGAGTAATTGGCAAAAAAAAAAAAAAAAAAGCAGCTTAAAATCCTTAGAAAATAGCCTATTTCCTTGAGCTGTTATTCCACTTGCAGCTGCTGAAGTACCCATTGTCTTCTACCAAAATGTGCCTGACAGTGCATTGATCTAGCTGTGCTAGTTTTACCAGCAACCTCTATCACATTAGTGACTGTGCTTAACTGCAGAGGCGAGCTCAAACCTCAATTCAGAATGCTGAACTGAATATTTGTTGAATGGTCACTGGATATTCAGAATATTGTTGGCTACTAATAATGTTCACCTGCAGGAAGAGTTATTCTTATATTAATCTTAAATATCGTGTGCTGAAATTAAACCCTTACTCATTCCTTGCAAGACATTTAGCTAGTTACCACAGACTTCCTCACTGTCTCATCACAACTTACAAGTGACTGAATGGCACAGAGCTTTTAATGAAGTATTTAATCATGAGGAAAAGATATTGATTGATTTGTCAGTTCCAGGTCCTCATTAAAAGGTGCAGAAGACAGACATTTAATAAACAGTAAGATAGTGTGAAGTTAGTGGGCCACCTGACCACTTGCCAAGCTGCTGGGCAATTTCATATTATGGCCAAAGACTGATTTTATTAGTTACCAGATTACAGTTACACTTGCAATTTAGCTTCATGAAGCTAAAGAAGAAGAAGGGAAGAACCATCTGTGCCTTTAGACAGTATCCCATTGCCAGATATTTATGGTATTGGAAAAATAAGAATCTCAGACACAATGGCAAAGCAACAGTTATTGAGGGATTACCATCTTGTCTGTAGTCTTGATGGTTGTGCTTTTTTGAATAATTTAATGTTATCTGAATAGGGTTTTAGACATATATTGAATGAGTTTGTGTTCATGTGTGTGTGTGTATACACAGACAATTTTGTCTTACTGGAGACTTAATCTTTTGGCAGTCAGTTCTGAAGTGCTTTGGAGTGCAGCCAAGATATTACTTTCTGAAATCTTTTTGAAGTTCTTCTTTGAACTGTGAAAATACTTCATTTTTTTTTTTCACCTCAGACCATCTTTTTCTTTCTTTTTTCTTTTTTTTTTTTCTTCCCCTACAAAAAGGGATACTGCCACCTCTGCCAGCTTTGTATTATATAACACCAAGCATGCTTTGTGAACAACCCTCGATGAAAACAGGTCTGGCGTTCAACTGCCTGTGCGCATTGGCATCTTATGGAGAGGACATGCTCAAGGACTCCCTACGGATAACTGGGGTCTCTGTGTACCACTGGGGGATAATAAAAGACTAGCTGCTTAGTGGTGTTATGATACCACAACATCTGATAAATGACATTTTTACAAAGAGTACTGGATGTGGGTGATTTACCTGTATCTCCTACTGACTCTAGATCCACTGGTGATCAGACGCACCAGTGAAAATGGATTCATATAAGAGACTATTTTCTTTCTGTCTTCCAGTAACAGAAAGCTCACCTATTTGTGCAGGAATAATGAGTTCTGTACTAATGGAATGCAAAAAAGTGCCAAGTGCTCTGTATACAGGATAGAAGTTTTTCTTTTAGGAAGAAGAAAAGAAAGGAAGCAGCATATAAGCAAAGAATACAAGCACACATTCTGTTTCTTCCTGATTAACCTCAGTACCAGTTGCTATGCTCTTGCTAATTACATAAAATGCCTTTTTTAAAATTTTTTCCTATTAGTTGATATTTTTTTTATTTTTTTTTTAAGTTCAGATGTGTAAAAGAGGGGAGAGTTGGACTATTCCTAAGCTGATGATATTTAAAAGCTAGGATATTTAAAAATCCTGACCCTTTTGTCCCTTACTTCAGACAGGCTGCTAAAGCTACAAGGAAATGGCCTAAGATCACAAGATTGTACAGCATTTTCTCTTTTTTCTCCTTGTTTTTCTTTAGTGAGATGCTTGTCTGTCTTAAGAAGCACAGGATATCATTTATCCCATTTTCAAACCATAAGAATATTCAGATTTTCTTTCTTTTCAGAGTGCAGATGGGAAGGGTTTTTTGCCTGCCATGGAGAAGTTTGCTGAATTTTATTTTAGATGTGAGGAAAAGAAGAAGTTGGCAACACCAATTATTTGTCATTTGTAAATTATTCATTAGGCATTACTGTATTGTTACATGTATCTGCATGAGGTAAGTAGCGCATCCTCACAAATGATGTGAATTATGAGTTAAAATATTAGAGCTTTTTGGTGACCTCATAAATCAGTCTTTTTTTTTCATACAAATAGAGACACCAGAGACCCAACAGTCCCTCTGTGGCTTCTTAGCCCCTTCCCCGTTGCAGCTTACACTCCCTTCTGCAGAATGTGGCTCATAGAACAACAGGGCCCCACCGCACGTGCATGTAGTTAAACCAGAGAAATGGACATACCATCAGGTGGAACAGGGCTGAATGTGCGTGGCTGTCAGCATGTGTATATATGAGGAGCTATGGGAAAGAAGGAGCTTTCTGAGTCTTTGTTGCATATTTTATGTTGGTTTGTGTCTTGCATATAGTGACTGTGCATGTGACACTATTAAAAGCTACTGCAGAATCCTCTTTGCTAAATGGATGAAAACTGGCCTTATAATGGGACAGAATATAAAAATTAACGTTGCCTAGCAAAGGAAGTTACCATATTTCTTAGATGAACTATGCCACCCAGAGGGGTCTTGACATGCATGTGAGGTGGGCCGATGCCAACTTTATGAAGTTCAACCATGCAAAGTGCAAGGTCCTACACCTGGGTTGGGGCTATCCCTGGCACAGCTACAGGTTGGGCAGAGAAGAGATTCAGAGCAGCCCTGCAGAGATGGACTTGGGAGTGTTGGTTGATGAGAAACTGAACATGAGGCAGCTTCAGCGTGTGCTCACAGCACAGAAAGCCAGTCGTAACCTGGGCTGCATCAAAAAGACCGTGACTAGCAGGTCAAAGGAGGTGATCCTGCCCCTCTACTCTGCTCTTGTGAGACCTCACTTGGAGTATTGTGTACAGTTCTGGTGTCCTCAACATAAGAAGGACATGGAGCTGTTGGAGCAAGTCTGGAGGAGGGCCACGAGGATGATAAGGGGGCTGGAGCACCTCCCTTATGAAGACAGGCTGAGGAAGTTGGGGCTTTTCAGACCAGAGAAGAGAAGCTGCGTGGAGCCCTCATAGCAGCCTTCCAGTATCTGAAGGGGGCCTACAAGGATGCTGGGGAGGGACTCTTCATTAGGGACTGTAGTGGTAGGACAAAGGGTAATGGCTTCAAACTTAAACAGGGGAAGTTCAGGTTAGATACAAAGTTCTTTACTGTGATGGTGGTGAGGCACCGGAACAGGTTGCCCAAAGAAGTGGTAAATGCTCCATCCCTGGCGGTGTTCAAGGCCAGGTTGGACAGAGCGTTGGGTGACATGGTCAAGTGGGAGGTGTCCCTGCCCATGGCAGGGGGGGTG
>NW_009928988.1:25935-29835 GCF_000696875.1 Nestor notabilis
AGTAGATGATCTGAAGGTCCTTTCCAACCCAAACCATTCTACGATTCTATGATAAGGAAAAAAATGTGATTGCTTTTCATGTGATTAATTGTAGTGGCAACAAAAGCCCAAAATAACACCATTTATATTGTCAAGTGATTCCCAGATGAATAATTTTTCTTTCAGCTAAATAGCATACAGTCTCAGTAAACATCAGGGGATAATGGATGCATATAGATTTTCAACCAGACTATTTTACAGTGGCTTAGAACTGCAAGATATATCCTACTGAACAGGAATAAGAAAGAACAGCAAAGTTCCTTTCCTGTTCTTCTGAATTTGGCTGACAGTCTCTCCCAACATGTGTCGCTGAGGACCTTGGCATTGCCTTAAAGCTTTACACCATCTCCTGCTGTAAGACTTTGCTTGCAGCTGCTTGGAATTTTGTTAAATTGTTTGGGTTGTATTTTTCCAACTGGTCAGCCAATCTCAAATTTTAAAAGGTAAAATAAGAGTTTCCATCTTATCAGTTAAAAACAAAAAACCCACACCATCCAACAGCTTCTTTAACAAGCACTGAAATTCAGTCTGAATTTACTATGGGGATCAGGCCTGCAGTGTGTCTGCCAAGGGGGTATCGGTATGAGGTACTGGGTCTGGAGACCGGGATCCTCTTCCCTGAGCAGGGAGCCTGGGGAAGCAGACACATCTGACATAGTGATGACTTCTTTCAGAATGAGCCACTGGCTCCAAAACATGCTGTAAACTCACTGGCAAAGTGTCTCACCACCCTGTAGCACTGGGCTACCGAGGGGGTGATAACCCCTTATTGCCACACCAGTACTGCAAGGACTAGGCAATGAGTCAACACAGCCCAAACCGTGAGCTGCAGGCACGAGGCTGTCGCTGCTCTGCTGCTTAGCACAAACCCCAGGCTGTGTTTCAGCTTGAAAAAGGTGTTGAATTCTGCCAACAGGAACAATCTTAACATGCACCATCTGCAAACTTAAACTCTTAAAAAGCATAACATTGTTTTGTTCCCTTTGTATAGACATGTGAAGACAGTTTTCAAAGACGGGAGTAAACACAATTTTTCCCATGGGCTACTTTTCTATTCAGTAACAGGATAAACTTGTTCTAGGAATGAATCAGGTTCATGTGGTAAATGAAAATCATGTGGTAAATAAAAATCATGTAGTAAAGAGAGGACGATTGAGAGAAGGCAGAAGACTGCCTTTCATCAGCTTAAAGTATTAGGCTTGATTTCCAGCTTTGGGTGGTCATATGTGGTACTGAAGTAACAAAGCTGTGATTTTATGTATGACTTCTATATAATATTATAATGTTATGTAAATTGAAGTAGCTTGGCCAAACTGAGGACGTACAGTTAATGGTTTAGCTCTTCTTTCTCTCAGTTTTATATACAGTTTTGTGGGACTAATGGTGTCCTCATGTCTTGTAGAATTATAAATTAAAATAAATAAAATAGATTAATTTGAATGACGCTTAGTAAAGAAAGCTTGCTCACCTTCTCATCAGTCAAGAACAACAAAATATTGAGAAGCTACTATCTGAGCACAGTCCATCCCCTGTACTGAAAGGAAGGGAGAGCTCCTGTAAAAGGCAGATGGTTATGTGGTGACATAATTAAAGGCTTTGTCCTAAGGAATATCTGAAAAGAAATCAGAACCACAGATGGATAAGCAGTCTTACTTTGGGAATGACCTATTTTTAGAAAGCTAGATTTGGGGCTAGATGGTACCAAGCGACATTAGTGTAGCTTTTAATGTTCAAGATGAGTACTGATGAACAATCATAGGGCAGAAAGAGGAGAATTGCTTCTCTTTTTGCTCAGTGCCACAGGTCCCCATTCATGCTACAGGATCATCCCCTTGGAGGAATAGTTTGAAATATCTCTTCAGAAAGACATCTAAACCCATTAGAATTTAGATCAACAATGCAGACTTTATATATATGCTTAATATCTGTAGCTGCCATTAACTTCAGAAAAAGATGAGAACAGAAACAGGCTATATATTATTTTTTTCTTTAAATGTCAAAATAAGAACTTAGTGCTTAGCTTTAGGAAAATATTTGCAAATGTTGGTGTTAGTATACTATGCGTCAGCCTCCTCACCTGCCAAATGGGGAGGACAGTGCTACATCCCACACAAACTGCATTACAGACAGACTGAATCCATGACTATTTTATGCTCTGTACAGCTCTAGGAGAGGAGTGCTCACAGCCTCTCAGAAGCCAGCCTTTGAAGAGCCCAAATGTTTTGTACCAGGCTGATATAAATCGGAGAGGCAAAAAGGACCTGGGAGTAAGCTGTTTACATGTCAACACAGTATTTTGTAAGATGCCATGTCATCAGAGGCATTTGTGAGAGAGAATACAGATATTCATGAGGCTTAAATCTGTCTTGAGCAACTTCAGCATTTCAGAAAGCGTAAGTAAGTTTCTTTACTCCCTCTTAAACTTTCCAGTGAAATTGCTGCTTACTGACAATTAATAGGTTGACTCATGTCTCTTAGTTACTAGATGAAGACCAGTAACTACTTTTTCTGCATGGCTTGAGGTGATTGTCAATAAAGACTAACCACACAATCAGTAATTACCAGATATTGTCTTATAAATATCAGGCTTTCTGTCTAGGGGCAAAATCTCTTTTCTCCAGAGCGAAGCAGCTTTAGACTATTTCTTTCTGTAGGGCAAACATGTTTCAGTCTTTTGTTGAAAAACATGGAATTACATATTTCTAGGAAAAGATACAATACAAAGTGTAACTTCTATATGAGTTTATGTAGGGATTTCCTCTCAAAATAAACAAAGAAACCCTAGTTTCCTGTGAAAGACTATTTTTCTTTGTCTGAACCTGATTAAACACATATTAGCCATGGGAGCTATAAGTTGCCCATGAGAGAGCTACCTTTTGGAAAAGTTAGCAAAACTGGCCCAACTGGATGATTAGAGTCAGGCATTAGCTCACTACATCAGGTGTTCAGCCCTAGTCAGGCAATGGGAAAGCCTGCATACTGCACCTTTAAATGTAGTTGCTTTAGTAGAGAAGAAAACATGATTAAAGCCTTAGGAAAATGCTTATAATTAGAGAATCTTCTCCTTTTTCTTCTTTAGATCAAGCGGTACATAACGTGCGCAACAGCTGATGTAAGAGCTATGGTACAATTTCTACATATACCTCACAATCTGCAGGAAGCTTATTTTTTGCAATATGGTAAACTAAATAAGTATTTTGCTGCTTGAGTGGACCTTTCCTTGTAGAGAGTGATAAAAGTTTCCTTTGAAGTATTCTACAGATGCAGTGATAGTATCAAATGTGGATTAAAGAAGAAAAAGACCTTTTGCCACTATAACCTATAACTTTTATATTACAAGCTGGATCCTGATTCCTCTGTTGTGGTCACTTGACCTTAATCATCCTTCTGAAATTTGGGTATTTGGGCACCGCTTAAATATCTTAAAACAGGTCAGATTTCCTCAAGTAGCAGAAGACAGAGAATCCTTGGCTTAGCATTATTACAACACTACGATATCCTGCTAAGCATTACTCTTACCCTTTGGCTGGACTGACCCTACAGCATTAGCAGGATGTCATGGTCCAAGCCCAGCTGACAACTCTGAACCATGCACCTGCTCGCTCACTCCCTGCCATTTTCCTCCCCCTGCTCCCGGAGGGCTGGGGAGGAGAATCGGAAGAATGTAACTCCCACGGGTTGAGATAACAGCAGTTCAGTACCTAAGGTGTAAGACAAACCACTACTGCTACCACCAATAATAATAAGGGAAATAACAAGGGAACAGGACACAACCGCTCACCACCCGCCAACTGATAGCCAGCCCGACCGGAGCAGCGATCTGGGCCTTTCAGCAAATAAAAGACAGACTAGGAACAACGT
>NW_009928989.1:0-5272 GCF_000696875.1 Nestor notabilis
TCTCAAATATTATAGACAGTGGCCGAGCAACATCTCCACAAACCAGTTCACAGGGCAGCAAGTTAGCCCAAATCAACCATTTCCACTCCTGGAGGAGCAAAACCACCAATTCTCTCCTGCTACAGAGGTCTTAACTTCTGATGTTGGTGTACCTTGAATCATGAGCACCACAGACACCCATATTGCATTTCAGCACACTCCTCATATACTCAAGATTAGTGTAGAGGCATCCCCAAGAAAATTTGCAGTTAGAATCCATCCCTTTGAAATACTGCAGGAAGAAATTGAACTGTGCAACAGTATCAGCAAACTTACCTTCTGTCTGTGTGTGTGTGAGATCTCAGGTGCTGGAAGTAGAATTGCTGCCTCCAGTTTACTCTTTCTGTTACAATCTGGATTGTACATAGTAGGAATTTGTTGACATGATCTAGCTGGACCACACTGAAAGATGGGCCCCCTCACGATCCCCACTGAAAGGAAGCAAAGTTTCTCCACAATGCTCCACCAACATGCCCAGAGCCTGAGTTCAGAGAACAATCATGTGCTCAGTGTAACCATTTGCTACTTGAACTCTCCTAAGACCTGTGCTAGGACAGGACTGTGGTTTCTGGTACGAGACTTGCATGCCCCAGGTTCCAACCAGTGAAAACCACATCCCTGTCAGTGAGGTCCATTGCCATTTGAAAATGTCAGGCATTTTGCAAACATGGTATTCCAGGGCTCCCCTTTCTTCTCATGTACCTGCTTTTATCTGGTATCAGGGGTGCTGAAAGGATGTGTGATACAGCTTTGGTTGTAACAGCTTGAAACAGGGATGTTCCAAGAAAACTGGACACTGCATCCTCTACATGGTTTCAAGATAACCTAAACCAATAACCATGTGCCATTTATTCATTTAAATGGAACTGGTTAGTTGGATGCTCACAACTAGGGGGCTTTTATGACAGTAGTGATTCAGCGATTAAAGCTGTTTTTTTTAATTTACTGATGTCACTGTTTTAATTATTGCTTATCTTAATTTTCTATGTGGCTGCAGAGAGGTTTGATGTTTTATTGAAATAAAGGTTTTGTGAGAGTGTTTCAATAGGGCAAACCTTCTTGCTCTTTACAAACAAATGTACATTAAAATGAACCTTGAGAAACTCCGTTGTTCATGCATTGAATCTTATCTGTGTCATTGAAAGTAGCTAAGTTCTGTAAGTTTCTGTTCTATTTTTCATTAAAGTGAGGGCTTTTTTGCTCATGTTTCTGTGGTTTGCTCTTTGTTGTGACAAGGATGTGGGTCTTCATACAGCTTTTAGACTCAATGACTTTTTGCGAAATTAGTGGCTGACTTTCAGTGCACATTTCACAGCTGATTTCAGTGAAGTAACCTGTTTCACCTTAAATGAAATTACAATTAAATTTAACCTATTTTCAGTCTGTTACATCTTGATTATTAAATATTATTAGTCAGTCCAAAAAGAGCTTCATCAGATGATTGCAGGGTTATAAACATGGTGGCTTGAAAGTGTCTGAACCATCTGCCAGGTTATTATGAGATGAGGAGAAATTTTGGAAACTAGTAAATCATAGTTAAAAGGTGTGATAGACATATTTAAATGACTTGCTGCAATTTGACTGACTATGGTGAACTGACCTATTCAGACTTCGAAAGAGCCTTCTAGTTTCTTTTTATTTCTCTTTGGCAAGTATCCAAGAAATTATCTTGAAAATCTGATGGCATGCTTTGTTTTAATACTGTTTTCTAAATGTTTCTTCCTGATGCCAGATTAAGTTGCCCAAAAGGAAGGCTACTTTTACAGCCTGGTAGGTGGCGGTCAGTTCTGTAGCCAGAAGATAAAACAAAGACTCTGTCTAGGAGCAGTGGAGGCAATCCATGCTTCAAACATATCACTGCACTTTCAGGAAACAATAGTTGTTGACAATAGATAATGCCACCCTCTGTACTGAGAACTGGAAGTTTGTTTAAAAATAAAAAAAGAGTCCCAAATTGAACATACAGTGCATTAGACGTATAGCCAAAACAAGTACAAAACATCAGGTACTACTGCCCAATACAAGGGCAGAACAAATATAAGGGCTAAAGCTAACTGCATCTACATTCCCGAGTGACGTCTGAATACGAGTTGTCAGCCCCCTCTGTTGGACAAAAGGCCGTCAGCCGCCTGTACGCTGTACATCAGTGCCGTATGTCATGTCTTTGCTTGGCTGGTTAACCACAGGGGCTGCTCTCTATGCCCAAATACAGCTATGTGACAGACGATGAGCAAGTCAGACTTCTCAGCAAATAATCCTTCAGGAATACGACTTACCTGCAAGACATCACTAAAACCAGAGATAGCTGCAATCATCTGACAGAGATGTCATCTCCACAGAGACCAAGCTGCAAAGTGCAGGCATGGATAGGTGCCCAGCCTGGCCAAGGCCAGGAGGATTCCTGGGGCAGGACTCCTTTATCCAGCCACAAATTTCAGTAAAGATAAAAATAGGTATTACGGGAGAGCTGGTGGTAGAAGAACTCAGTATTTCGAAACTGGGAGAGAATGTGCAAGGGGACATCCACAGGGACCTGGACTCTAGTGGTATGACAGGTTAACAGAGACAAGACTAGATCTCTCTTACAGAAGGAAAGTGAAATTGCAACTGCTGTGCTGGAAACAGCTGGAATCTATAGTAAACTCCACCACAGCTGTTGCATATGAGCACCTCTCAGTCTGGTAAAAATGGGTTTCTAGTTTAACATCGTGAGGCTTCATGGGTGTCTGTACGGGTAAAACTGTAAGGTACCTGGAGCTGCTGTCTGTGGCTTTGCTGTTTTCAGCTCAGTTGTGAGAACCAGCCCAGCTCTGTGAACCAGGCCTGATGCAGAACTCCTGCCCAGACTGCTCCTCACCCTGAGTGTACAGCCACCTCTGGGTGCACAGAGTCAAGGTTACTGCTTAGCTCTCTGCTCCTGCACCTTCTTGGGGCAGGGCAAGGCTAGGCTGGGACATGGGCTCACCATGGCCCATGGCAGGGCAGGGCTTGGCCAAGGGGAGATGGAGGCTGGCCAAGCTGCAGCACTGCTCTGTTAGGGACTGGTGGCCCTGGGGGCTGACATGGGTCCTGGGCCATGGGCTGGCAAAGCCCCAGGGGCTGGGCAGGGACAGCCAGGCCTGGTGGTGCCCTGAGGGCCTGGCAGAAATGCCCTTCCACCAACTGCATCACCATAAAAGAAAAAGGTGCTATAAATGAGGTAAAGTCATTACAGAAGATCACACACGCAAAGCCCAACATCTCAACTGGAATTAACTTGCTGGGTTATGGTTTCCAGACTCTGCCACTCACTATTTTCCATCAGTGACTGAGATACAGCCACTATTACACGAACCAAGTGAGTGAAACCTTTGCCTTTGAGAGGTGAAACACCAAATAGTTCTTACTGGTCTGTAGGGTACAAAAAGTCTCCTGTGGGATGAGAAGGATATCCTTGCTGTTATTTATATTACAATGGTAAAAGAGACTAACTTGTGTTTGCAACATCTTCTGAAACCCCGGCTGAAAAGACAACAGCACTATATCAGTCTTTCCCCTTGTATATCACTTCCCATTTTTCCCCCAGTTTTTCCTAGTTTCTGGAAAACTACAGGCTTCTTCAGAAACACAGGAGGTCCTTCTGTTGGTAGATGTCTGCTGAAATCCATAGCAAAACTCTTGGTTCTTTCACAGATGTTAGACTGGAACTGTGTTGCAGAAGTTGCATAATTACTCCCATTACAATCAGTATTTATACTTCTTTCACCAGACCATTTACTGAAAGGATGAGATCATTAACCAAGCTCTGAAAAGAGATGATTCTGTTATTTTTCTCTCTCTCATAATGGAAGATTAATAGGAAAAATATTTAACTGTTTAATACTTTAACTCTTTGAAAATTAAATTTAGTGACAGATAATTGAAGTATTTCATTTTGAATAACATCACAGCAAAACATTCAAACGTTTAAAACTTTTTGTTCTGTTCTTTTGTCATACAGCAGATATCATTCACTATCAGTCTAAAATTGAATTTTCTATAAGTACATATTCAGAAAGTATACCTTGTCCCAGGCACAACAAATACAGTATGCAGTACTTTCCTATCACACTAAGAAGTCGGGTAAAGTCCAATAAGAACTGTGTTATCTAAGCGGCAGTTTCCTACTAAAGATGAGTAAACATCTTATCTGTACAAAGGGGAGTATTTTGAACTGTTTTCTCAAAGCTGACATGGTGTTTGTAAAGCTAGAAAGCTGAGAGGTACTTTTTAATGGTGGCACACTGAAGTAGCACCATCTAGATCAAATGCACAGCACAGTATTTATTAAAACTGTCTCGTCTGTCTCATGGATCTCTGTATAGGGAAATTATTTTTTTCATACAGTCAATATATTTTTCAGTCACTCACATAAAACTCCAGGAATGTCTTTTCTTCCATACCCTTTTCCAAAAGATGTAATCCCACGGTTTCAACCAGCACAGATCAAAAGTGCATGTGAATCTCCCTAGAACACACAATAGAAGTAACTATCAACGTGTGTTCCTTGCTCTCCAGAGGAGCATGCAGTGCCACCTGCAGTGCATAAGCATGTTTGGAACTGTTGCTTCTAATCTGTTCCAAACTATGAAATGGATCAGTTGACTTGCATCATTTCATGGGAGTTGGGTGAGGCGTAAGGAGAGGTTGATTTTCAAGCCTTAGGGAGCCTTTGATGTAAATGTCGTAGGCCAGCACGCTGCTATCATAAATCTATTTCAAAAGGTATCTTTTTATTGTTGGTATAAATTAATTCTCACTTCTTTAGCAATTGTCCTTCTGGACTTGGCACAAAGACATCAAAACCAGCACTTTTGCATGCATAGTTAGATCTTTACTATTCAGATGTTGAAAAGATCTGATGACTCAGACCCTGGAAGTTCTTCATTTTCTCCAGTAACTACAGGTGGTGCCTAAGGAGAGTATGTTAGCGAAAGAAATGCATCTGAAGTTAACTGAGATAATCCCAGACTCAAATTCCCATACTCTTGATCTTGCTGAGTACATTGACCTGAACTACTCAACATTCTAACACTTCTTTTTCACAATTCTTTTACAAATGTGGTTAAAATCACTGTGAATCTGATCAGCCCCATTAAGTGTCTAGCACTGCTTTGTTCTCAGTGAAAAGATTGTTACGAGTACATCCCTTCCTCTTTGTAACTTTGATTCTTAACTGGCAAACAACATCCTTCAAAAATTCATTTTTCCCTAC
>NW_009928989.1:5303-13223 GCF_000696875.1 Nestor notabilis
ATACGACATGTTGCTGGTTAATTTCGTATAATTTTCATATTTTTTCTCACTGCTTTTTCTACCAGCAATTTTAAGAGTTGTTTTCTAAAGATATTTTGATGGCTTTCCTTAATATGTGATTCCCAGCCAGGCACCCAGCACATTGTGCCAGGCTTGGTATCTTCACAAGAGTCAGACAAAGGCAAAGGTTGTGTGTATTCACTCAGCTTTGCAATACCACTCAGCTGGAAGAAAAGAAGGAAAAAAAATGTTTTCTCATGAGGAAAGGGAGAAAAGTATAATCTAATTTCAACTGGTATTTAGACTTATTTTACCAATACTTTCCTTAAAAATCACTTTCAATATTTCGGAACCGATCCTGAGCTTAATTGCCCCTTTGCAAGTCCAAAAGAATTTCCCTGGTGTCTGTACAGCAATTCCCTACCTATGGCAGCAGTAGTGAGCCAAGTCCAGCTTCCCACTGATTAAGTAGGAAATTGAAAACCTGCACAGGACTTAGGCTGTTGTAACAATGTCCTATTCAAGAACCGAACTTGCCACCGAACTTCTGTGTTGAAATCACTCTTGTGCTTGACTGGCACACAGAAAAGTCTCAAAGCATGATGCAATGTACACAGTAACAAAGATGAAAACAAAAGCCATAACCAATTAGACACAGCAGAAGCAACGTAACTGAGGAGGAATGAGCTCTAGAACTTTCCAGAGTGCAAAGATTTTCTCTGAGACATTCAGGTGGGAGATGAACCCTGGTACTAATGTTATCCCTGTTCCTGTGTCAAATTCGAAGGATTTTATGGTATCCATGTTATTCTGGAACAGAGTTGTTACTTCCAGCTTTAGAAATACTGCTCCCTAACAATCTGGTTTAGTATTGTGTTCACAAATAACCTGGGAGTCCTGATAAGTTACCAGTGGCCACAGGAGAAGACAGTGCAATAAACCTTTCTGCCTTTGCAATGAAGCAGATGGAGAATGCTCACTAACGTGGGGGAAAGAATTTCTCACACTTGGAAGTGCTTAAGTCACTGAGGGCACAAATACTCTAGCTAGTTCCAGAAAGGGACATTGCTGGTTTCCTCCCTGTGTCACTGTCACATGAAACTGGTGATACCATCTAAATACAAGAAATCAGGTACAAGTCATCACTTCCTTTTCCATATAATTCCACCGATTATTTCAGAAGTGTGGCAACATTCAGAATAGACTATGCCTATTCCATTATTTTAAATATACATATTGATATTTTACATAAAACTACTTCTTCATTATCACAGGCATAACATTAAAGCATAGCCTGAATAAAGATCCATCCAAGATTACTTAGGAATCATGCTAAAGTCAGTGATGTTTCTATAGGTATAGCCAAGATGATACACAAGTCTTATCTTTCTCAGGGACTCTGGATCAGCACTGAAACTGCTGGTACCAAAAAGGCAGACCTCCAGACCCATTTGGTTACCTACAGCTTTCCTACATAGAGGCTGGTCTTTTCAAAAACACCCATGGATGCCTCCATGCCAATCCCAGTGCTGAATTAACAGAACTCTCAGTGCAGGGACATGTGAGGCATGAGCAAAGGCTGAGCAGGAGCTGGTATGCAGGACATTCTTACAGCCCTACCCCACTTTGGCATCTAGGATGATGATGTTGGTGAGGACATCTTTCCATGCTTCATTCTGCAGTGTCCTCAGCCTTCTTCGCTACGTAACCACTCTGTGCTCCTAAAGGTTATTTCAGTTATGTCCTGTATCATCCATACTTTCACTTTATGTGGTTACCCCACATAACTAACAGTAAGTTTAATCCCCATTTTTGCTTAGTCCAGCACAAGATATCCCTTTGGGATAGAGGTGGGACTTAGACTCCATTGCATCACTTCAGCACTGCCTTCAAAAAACTACTGAAGAATGTGTTTTGGGGTTTTGGAGGGGTGAGTTAAAAGAGTTTGCAGTGAGTGGGTTAAACAGAGTTTTAGAGCACAGAATGGGCTTGAAATATCATCCCTGCTCACAGTGCCAGTGATCCTGTAACCTTATCTAGATTAGTACAACCAAAAGCAGGGTGTTCTGTGATATTGTTAAGCTATCTAAACAATGTACTCTTCGATATCAAAGAATAGCAAAAAATTATCATCAGCAAAATTCCTTTTATAATAATACAACAGTAATTAACACAATACCTTGAGGAGCATCATATCATTTTCCTTGGAAGAGCTGCCAAACTGAGAATTAGGAAAGCACTGCATAACCTCAAATATCTGCTGTTCTTTTTCAGTTATGGATGCTTAATGGGCTCCAAGAACAACTCTAACTTCTGATTTGTTTAATCTGTAATTTAAAGAAAGTACAGGGAGATAAGGTCACTACTGGAACTGAACAACATCTCTCAAGATAATCAAAAGACATGTAACATAATACTCACAATTTCATTTTACAACAACATGATAAAACACAGGGAAAAATATTGTTCATTGGGATGTTTTGACATGAGCTTGTATTTTCCTGTGCAAAGTAACATTTCTTTACCGTTGATCTAGTTTGGTGAGATAATGGTTTGATAGCTTCAGGCATTTCCAAAGTTGGAATTAATTTCACAAAAAATGGCCTTTTAAGGAAACTTCCTTGCAAAAGGACTGCTGGTACTGATGCCTGTCATTAATCTTTCAACCGTCTCCTTTGAATTTACAGCCTAATCCTGCAAAGGCCTAATACATGCCTGACTTACAGAATATATGTTGTTTTGCTGACATGAGTGGGATGTCAGAACCTGCATCGGTACTCAATACTCATTCTAAACATTCTGCATAGAGGTAAGAAGTCTGCTAAAGTGGACATCGTCAATATTAATAAGGGGTTTGTCCTTCATTATATGCAGGGTTCAGCCCATTAAGGAAGAAGAATGGATATTGCCCAACTCAAGACACCCCTATAGTGAATATTAGAATGGGAGACTGCCAAAACCCAAAGAAAGTTATATATCCAGTTCCTGCTAATAAACAGTACAAGTTAGGCAACTACTAAATTTCCCTCTCCACCAAGCTCTCTGAGTATCATCAGAAATGTATTTATTAGAGTTTGCCTTTCTTCATTTTAGCCTGCTAAACTTAATGCAGCCCAGTAAGATTACACTGCCAGAAGACATATGGCTAGTTTCCCGTGCTTTATCTTCAGGACACAACCTCTCTACACACAGGACAACTTAGTCAAGACAGAACAAAGACTTTAACACTCAAAAAAAAAAAGTATATATTTCTCATTCCAGCTGCATGTCTCACTGAAAGATACAATTCATCTATTTGTATTTTAATGTTCCTTGTTAAAATAGCTGCAAAGGCAGTGCTGGATCTTAAAAATGTATCTTTTTATCTACTAAGCATGCTTACACAGTGATAATTATGTAAGACTCATAAACTCTATCCCTGGGACTCTTCCATGTATCATCCCCAAATAGAGGTGCAACTGCTAGGCCTGCAGAAAGCCCAGGCAATCAGCCACCGTGCATACAGAGAAGCTTGGAGGAGGAGGGTAGGAACCAAAAAAAAACCACTGCCACCTCATCCAGGTCTCTGACAAGCTGTCTGAGGGGCACACAGAAATTCATGTTTCTGGATTCACACTATTTTGTCTAAGACAACAACTATTCCAGTAATGATTATCAGATAATATTCATTAGCACCTGCTAATAGTCTGGGCATAGCATAGGGGTGGGTTGGTTTTGTATGGGCATTCTCGTACAACTCAGGAGAGGAAGATCAGACAAGATGTTCCAGTCTGCCCCAGTGACAAAGCCTTAAAGTCAGCCAAAAAGCTTGTTGGAAAACCAAACCAGTGACCAGAGCACACTCTTCACAGGACCAGAGACAACCTTTCCACTGAATAGCTTCCAAATCTGATTTTTTATAAGCAGAACTGACTGGAAATCTCTGACCCACTGACTGAAGAGAGACTCCAGCTCCCATCAAAAAAATCTCTTAATTCCAAAGAGGAAGGCTTGGCTTTTGTTTTGTAAATGTCCAAAACAGCACATGGTAGGTGCAAATGTTTCTACCATTTCAAAAAATGCAACCAAATCTGATTCAGCTGAAGAAATATGAAAGTCAAATTCACTTGGAAAGAAGGTGCCGTGTCCTCTGTTTCAGACTAACTGATGGAAGAAGGCTGGTTCAGCTGCCCATATAGTGTTTGAGGAGGTCAGTTTGCACAGGTTTATTCTAATTGGCTTGCTTTTAGTTACCCAAAGAACAGGAGGAAGAAAGAAAAAAAAAAAAAAAAAAAAAAAAACAAACGGAAAGCTAAAATACAATTAGAGAACATTTTAGCAAACACAATGGCATTTTACTTTCTAACATGAACAGCAGATGTCCTCCTTACCCTGAGCCAGCTGTTCAACAGCTGTGCCAGCCTTGGGGTATCCCACCTGAGGAAGGGGTGCTTGGGCTCACATTTGACTTGTCAAACTCTTTGTCATGGTCATGACTGACATTCAGGTTTTGTGAGTTTTTTGTGAGCCCAGATCACTAAAATGGGAGGAATAGTATGGGAAGAATAGTGTTTGCATCTAATTCAACTTCATCTCTCAGAGTGTTTTGAGGCTTAGTCCCAGGCACACAGTAAAGATTTGTTTAAAGTACTTAGGTATATATCCCCTTTTCTAAGACATTGCTGTTTTGGATGCATAAATAATGATTGGGTCTTTTATCAGCACAGTCTGTAGCATTGGCAGGATCTGACTAATGAAGGTAACTGTACGCAGTGCAGCAGATCAGTAGTGTACGAATCAACTTAAAACAGAATGACAAGTTCTTAGATCAGATGCAAGCTTCACATAGTGAGGCTCAAGTCTTCAAGAAACCTTCTGGGCTGTGTGGTAGTGACAATTCACTGAATGTAACCAGTTAGTTAATACAATATTTGATGTTCCAAATTACTTAATATCAGTGGAAGTTATTTCTATTGTTTGGGTATATATTTGAAAGTGAAAAACTGTGCCTTTACAAGGCTCTAGTAAGATTTATTCAGCTTTCATTCAACCAGAGGACTAGCCAGTCTAAACAGCTGCTCAGAAAAACAGAAATAAATTCTTGTCATTTTATTCTGTAAAAGATATGCAGCCCACCACAGAAAGAGACAGCATGCAGTTATACAGGGGCAAAAATCCTCCAGACAGATGATGAGAGATCTCTGCTCTACTGGATATGTTGGCTTGTCAGCCAACCTTTCTTCTTCTTGTCTGACTCAAGATGCAGATGGCTATTTGGCCCCACAGAGTGCCTCAGCAAAGCAAGATGTGAGGTTTACATTACATGTCCCAACCCTTGCCTTTGTGGGGAGGACCAAAGCTGCTGCTAAGCCAGACCTCACACAGGCACTGTCAACAGCCTGCCCAGGACCAGTGAATCACTGGACTCTGCAGACATCACAGAAATGTATCCATCTTTCCCATGCCCATCCAACAAGGAGATATATGGGACTTACTACAAAGGCAGCATTTTGCCCAAAAGCTGTTGTATTAACATAAGATAAAGAGTGTTTCTAAATGAGATCACATTTAAGAGAAAAGACAATAAATAATTAACCTCATAATGCTCATGCAACAGTCAGACAGCTCTTATTAGTTAAAGGAAAGGAAGAACCTCTTCTTCAGGGTTGTGTTTGCCACAGTAAGATGCAATTGAGGACCAATGACACATCTGCCCAATTAATATTCTCCTATTTAGCTGTAACATACATTGTTCTCCCACAGACAGCTGCACCCATTGTCCATAAAGAACTGCTTGACCAAGAAGTGCTAGATTCCTTTTTTCTAAACCAGAGAGCCCCAGCAGGCACAACTCTGTTCACCACTTCAGTATTTAGTAATTATATGAAGTTGCAGAATAAATTAGAGAAAGGGAATGAGCTATGTGGACTCAGAAAATAGTGTTGAAACGGTGGTAGGACAAAGCAACGGTACAATCCAGTCCAGTCATGATGATCTCTGAACTCACAGTGCTGTGAGCTGTTCTCCTAAATTTTCAGCACAAATTGCAGAGGGCATAGTTGGTGAGACCACTACCAACAGCAAAGCTCATGCATCCACCCCTCATTCAGCTCCCAAAGGGAAAGAACAGGGGTAGCTTCAGAGCCAAGTAGCTGAACCCTGTCTATGCTCCTGGGAAGCTGAAAATAGGATAGCAAGAATTTTGATTCACCAAGTCAATTTTTTTACTTGTAAAATCTTTATATTTTTCTAATTACTGTTGCTTTTCAGGCACGAGAAAACAGGTTCTGTAGCAGCTGGACATTATAGCACCAACTGTAACTGCAAAGAATTATGGAGTTACAGCAGTGAATCCCACTATCCATGTTGTCACTCTTCAAAGGGAAGGAGGCAGTTATTCTTGGACGTCATTCGCAGACAGCAAGAGAAAGACACGTTTTTTCAGATTGAAAAACACATTCACTACCCATGCTACCATTCTAATTGTAAGGAAAACATGATGATCCTGGTGTCTGTGCTTGACTCACAAAGTAATACCCAGTTAATAAGGAAAAGCATAAGGGGAGCATAATTAACAGATCAGGTTTTGCCCAAGTTTGTACTTGTGTTACAGTATGTAGTTTTGAAATACGCTTTCAAAAAACACTTCATTATACTGGTAAAAGAAGTATTCCCATGGTGAATTTAGCAGATTTATGTCCTTACAGATGAAAATACATATGTCTGTTTTCAGGACAGATGAGATCTTAGCAAGGTCAGAACACAGTGCTTGCTACAGCAGGACTTGGAGCTTATACTGTCAGCCATGGAACCATTCAACCAGTATTTGTGACTCAAGCTTCCAACATTTTTGTGTTGCACATTCGGACTGGGCTCTACATGGATGAGTATTTCTGATCAAGAATCTAACCCAGCCGTTTGTGTCCTCACTGCATGCTGAGTATATACAGTACTCTTCCATACCTGGACTGCTGCAAATACCCTGAAAGTTAGTGAGATGCTAGGCACAGCTTCAGACACCTGAAAAACTTGGTAGTTTCTCCACAACAGAGCTCCTGATTTTACAGGCTTCAGAAACTTAAGTTTCAGCAACTGCATTTGATATTGGGACAGAATAGGTGTGCATCTCCTAACTGTCTTCTATTTAAAACCTCATTTCATCCCTTTATGTACTTTACACTTAATAAAGAAATGTCAATAAAAATCATCTGCTTGCAGCTGTCAATTTATATAGTGAGCTCCATCTGTTACAGTACAGATAGTCTGTGCACCTAATGTTCTGGGTGTGCAATAAGCTTGCAGAATGCACCAAGATCAGCTAGATTATGTTAAAAAATCAGCTGGAAACTCATCCTCCAGAGCAATTATGGAAAGTGCCTTACTGGAGCATCACTATGGTAAAGCACTGTTCATAACATAAAACAACCTTAATTTTATGATGACACTATTGTTCCAGATACGCAGGGAAATTTTTAAGTGCTTTAACAACTACTTGTCAAACAGTAAACAGAGCTCTTATGAAAAATTAAGTCTTGGGCATTTTCAGTGCCACAAATGTCTCAAAAATGTCCTGGTTTTATTTTCATAGAGTGGATTGGGTTGGAAGGGACCTTAAAGAACACAGAGGCACACAAAAGCACAGAAGCAAAAGCAGGAGCAGACAGAGTAAGCCCCAGCAAAGTAAGACTGCATCAGTAAAACTGAGAGGAGAATTTGTCCCACCGGCTGGTGCTGGCACTCAAAGTGGTTCCTTTGATTCTGTCTTTAATCACACAGGAAATAAGCAAGTCCAGACTTTTTCTATTCTTGCAAACTACCAACCCTTGCTTAGGAAAGAACTGTTCATAAAAGCCTTCAGAAAACAAAAATATCTTTATCAATCTAGTGAAAAATCTGTAGCTGATCTTCAAGACAATTGACCGTGTAGGGCTATTTCACTCT
>NW_009928989.1:13254-21889 GCF_000696875.1 Nestor notabilis
ACATTAGTCTTATTTAATTTCTTTCCTCTCTGCCCATTTTTTCACTGTCTTTCTTTCATCCTGCTATAATATTTTTTTCATCTTACTGCTTCCTCTGTGGTCTGCTTTTCCCACTTCCATGGAAGTCACAGCAGCATCCTTGCCAGTGGAAAATCCCACTCAAAGCCTGTTGGTCAGTATTTCTCCCTTTTTCAGACAGTAACTCTACCCCAGCTGAAACCAGGACTTGAATTGAGTGAATCGGCAAAATGAGCCAGTGGAACTGGACTTACATGGTAAACAAAACATTCAATCCTCTGTCACCACTGCCAGTAGTGAAAACCTGTGGAGAAAAAAGCAAAAGCAAGAGCAAGAAGATAGAAATGAGTTTTCATCTAGGCAGGGACTTTATCTGATCAAGAGGCAAGAGCCCATTTCCAATACAGCTCCACCACTTTGAGATGGAACCCATGTAAGTTTATGTACTAGCTAAGATAAATGTTATGATCATTTCACATCATTGTGATGTCTGGGGTATAACAATACTTTCTCACTGTGGCTATATGAGAAAACTTGGGGAAATGAACAGGTATAAACTGCATTATACAAACTAATGTAACATTTATGTAGGTAAGATTAGATCATACACTGGCTGAAGAACAGGGGCTTGTCTGCATTTACATGCAGAAGCAAAATGATTCCCCAGTCTGAATTTCTTTAATTCATTTCATTTCATTACAGACAGTCACTTTCCCATATTGGTACACCTGGGAAGACACATGCCCTATACAGGCAAAAAAGTTTTTCCTCTTGTAAAAGGTAGTTTTGTCCTTAAGTTCTGGATTCCTTATGTTGCACAATGCTCCACCTTGGACAGGACTGTGGGGACAAAGGCCCAAGTTTAGGCAACTTAAATTCTACTTAATCCTCTCTGCCACCTCTGGAGGCTCAGCCTTTCGTGCACACAGACCTCAAGTGCAGAACAAGCTGATCTCCTAGAAATGGGTTCTGATTTCTGTCTCAGTCTGGGCCTGAACAATATAACAAGCATAGAGCTAAAAGTATGCCATATTCTACAAGGATTTCACATTTTACCCAAGACTTGGTAGGTTAAGGCCTCTGCATTGGCAGACCAAGGCAGTTATGAAAGAACAAAGGTCTATTTTCAGCAGCTGCACACTCTACACCTGAAGATATTCAGTAATATTAATTGCAAAATATTAGTGAAGCAATATCATGCTGCCTACTCAAGTCCTCAAATTCCTATTACAGAAAGATAGATATTTTCCATAGGAAAAAAACTGGCAGTGAAGAAACCTATCTAGAAAAGAAGCACATCCAGACAAGGCACTCGAGAATATGCTTAATTTCATTCCACATTAGTGAAAGTCTGGAATATAAATGCATGCTTAAATGCTTTCTCAGACGTGGTTACAGAATGGAGCTACAGGTCACACACACAAAATTCTCTCATATTTTTGGGCTCTTGGTTTGTTCTACAGAAATCAGTGACTTCTCCCACTTTTAGATCCTATGTTAAAATACTTCTGGGGCAATAAACTTGACCACTCAATAATGAACATGCATAATTAACTAAGAAATGAGAATTTCTCAGTCTGAAAAAAATTTATTTTCTTATTTTGACAGTTAAGCATCCAACAAAATATGCATGGCTTCGATACTGATCAGCTCGTTCTCTACCAGAGTCCCCCATCCTGTGTTACACCTCTTCCTGTATTTGGCAAACCAACACCATTAAGGTACTGTCAAATGAAAGAAAGAGAACTTCTAGTAGAATTTAAAAAAATGTATGAGTAAAGAGACTAATTTCACTCCTTTTTTCTCATTTAAATGAGAAAAAAAGTTTTTAACATTTTTTAAATTATTTAAAATACCAATCTGAATATTTAAATCAGATTGAATATTTTAAGTCAGATTCCAAAAATTTAATAAAATTTACTGCAACAAACACACTCATATTAGAAGACAGGCACAGTGCAAGTTATTTCCCATTCTTAGGCATCAGCTTCTTGGTAGTTATTTCTCAAATGATGTTCAACATTCCCATTTTCTAACCTGTTTTGAAGACCACAAAAGATGACCACAGAAACCAGCAGGTTAGTAGCAGATTTATTGTAAATTACTAAGCAAAAAATATGAGTGGTCTCAACCTTCTGGATCTGAAGTTAGCAACCATGTGATTTACGAAGAGCAGATGAGGTTTTAAAAATGATAACTAAAGTCATGATAGTTTCACATTCATTTCCAGAGATACTTGCATCCCTGTTAACTTTATCCTATCTCTTTTCATGCATTTGATCACAGTGTAATTTTCCATGAGCTGACACTGCTTTACTCCCCTAATCTACCATTCTTCCCCACCTACAGGAAATAGTCTAAATACATTTCCAGGAAAAAAAAAAAGTCCAAACAATATAAGTTTCTGATCTCACGGGGCTTCTAATATACAAGTGCAAGAGTGAGTCCTTACCACTTGCCTCTTGTCACTCCTAATAGTAAAAGCAAAGCTCCAAAGACATCTGTGGATAGAATATGCTTTGAATACCACTACTAAATTGCACGGGAATAGCATTTGAAGACCAAACTTAACATCCTTTCTTAGCTATTGACAGCATACAAGTCTTACACAGGCAAATGCCTATTAAAGTCCAAAATGCTTGGCTCTTGCGAGCACTAAATAAAATTCCTAAGAAGGCAACAGCTACCAGGTTTGCTGACACAAAATTAAACTGGTACCCTTGAGGAATGAATGAACTAATTGTTGTGTTTGACCAAAAGAGTGTGCTGCTTGACTATGTTCACCTGGCTTATTAACCAGTTGATTACATAATTACGCATAATAATAGAATTATGATGTGATTATTATATTTTCATTGTCAAACATAGTAGGTGGATTTAAGGAAAGGAAACAAATCAAAATCTAATACAGACAGTTTGCTAATTAAGCTAGTTATCATTACCACTGTGAAAACAATACAGAATTCCCAAGAAATCATTTATATCTATGTACAGTTACATGTTTAACCTAGATATCTACAAATACCTAAACAGGTTCTGTACCATGACCTATGTGATATATAGAACAATACAGACCCCTGGACTGGTCTCTGCTGATCCTAGCCTTTGAATGATTCAAGGCAATTTATACACATTTGAATGGGCTTTCCAATGGAGATGCTAAGACGATGTAAAATTACTTACAAGCATCTTAGCTAAAAGCAGGACCTACAACTTTATGCTGGAACTTGATGCAGGGTGGATTCCATCCATGCTTGCTAGTTTAATGAAAGTAAATATGCTGCTATTCTTCAGAGTTAGAATATTTTTCCTCTAGGATAAGCAAGACAAGCTACTAATATTTCACATGATGGACTGATGGGGAAACTGCTTTCTCTTGAACAAAATTGTACTATCTTTTGCCATGTTTCCATTGGAAAGAACACACATATTTTGAATTATTGAATGGGCTAAATACATTTCAATCATTTGCTTTCAAGGAAAAGAAGTCACAAAAATGAGCTCAAATAACCCTCAGTAAAAGCCTTGCTGCTGTACTTGTTCTCCCCAGGCTCATGGCATTTCCATAGACAAGCTGTCCCATCAGCCGCAACAGAAAAGAGCCTGCTCTGATCTGGGCTCAGGGCTGTGTGGAGGACTCTCCCTTTGTGACCTGTAAAATAAAATATATACAAAAAAAGAAATATATATCACAATTCTGTACTGATTATGCCAGTCATTTTCACCATCCTCAAGCCACACTATGGCTTGTTCCATTTTACTGCAGCAGCAAAACATGCTGCACAGGATGTGGGAAGCTCTATTATCTAAGAATATCTAAAATTAGCTATAGAATATGTTCACATTAAAAGAGCTGAAGGCAGTAAGTAAATTGAATAGGAAAACAGGAATGAATGCTATAAAAAGGTTACTGTCTTACGGTTGTTATTCTGTTCTGCTCAGTAATAGCCAACCTCAATTACTAAAGTACCCAACAGTTGCTGATGGTTCTTCATTGTTAGCTGTAATCTTCACATCTTGCAGGAAGATTTAACAATGACATTTAGATACAATTTATCTGTTCATTTCTTTGGGTGTAAAACTCATGTGGTTAAAGGTGTTTGAGGCTGATTTCGAACCACCTCACAATCATCCATCACAGTATTTTTTCTGAACATTTTTGATACATTCACAATTTCTTCCAACATTCAATTGCTTAGAGAAACGTATTAAGAGTTTTCATAAGCAGGAACATCTGTGTAACAATTACCTGGTCTTTTAGTTCATGAAAATTAGTTTCTTCTGCAGATGAGTAAACTGAATAGGAAACAGGATGATGTGTAACACTCCAGCTTCACTAAATTACCAATGCATTGGACTCATACAGTAAATGTTTTACTCCATACACTATTCTCAAAGGTAAGATTAAATCTAGTTTTCATTTCATGTAATATAATCAAGACTTACAAAGATTTGAGAAACCTCAAGCTTCCAGATAATTTCTCATAGCATCACAGGACATTACCTTAAAAGATGTACATAAATGAGGAGGGATAAGGAATGAAAAGCAACACAGACAAGCAGCATTACACAACGACAATGTGTAACTAGATCCACATATGTCTCTGCTGCCCTTTCTCTTCCATACATCTTTGTTCTGGCCCTCCTGTGCCTTCCTCTTACAGGCTACTGTGGAAGCAAAGTCCCTGGTTCCACCCAAGTCCCTGGTTGACATTCCAAGGCTTCTTTGGCCATACCTTTTCAGTGAGTATGAAAAACCAACCCTACATAAGAAAATGCAGCCAGTGCATAAATAATTGGTTTTCTTCCTTTAACTTCAGACACTTCTACTGGACCACTTCAGTTAACACTGAAACAAGTAAAACTTAATGGATAGGAGTGACAGCAAGCGCCAGAAACAAGAAAACCTAATAGCAAGGAACAACTTTTATGCGTAACATAACCCTACAAAATGCTGCAAAGAAACTCCACCTTCCTCTAGCTGTCAACATGGTACAAGGGAAACACGCTGCACCACATTGTTTCACAGCCAAAATCATTCATTAAAACCCAGACAGCAATAACACATGATGATTTACTTTAAATATAATTTGGAAGGTGGTTCAGTATCCTTGCATGATAAGCTGCAAAATCAAAGAGCGAAATCTAGTTCATATTATCTAGAAGGCCATCAGCCTAGAATACACTGGAAGCAACCTCACATTAACACACTTAATCCAGGCCTAGTAAGCCTTAGGGAGAAGTGGAAATCCACATCCTGCACCTGGGACAGCCTTAGAAGTAACAGGAGATAATCCCATCATTGAAACAAAAAAATTTTACAAAAGCAATTTAGACTATTACCCTAATAAGTCAACCTTTACAATCCCATGAATTAGGATTGTGCACATGAATGCATTGTGTAGGCAGAGGAAGGATGTGTGGGTGACTGCTCTTTTAACTCTTTTTTTACATAAATGCATGATGTATGCGCTTGCAAAAACACACTGGTTAGACAGATAGTTAACTGAAGTAATTAAAACTACTAAATTAAATACTTGCCATAGAGTTCTGATGAATTGATAAGAATGGGATACTTCCATATTTTCATCTGATGTCCAGGAAGGCCATGTCCAGTCATCAGTTCGCTGGTTTTGGGTAACCAGAGCAAGGAACAAATCTATTGCAATTTAAAATTCTGCTTTAGTTTTCAGAAAGCATCAACATACATTATTAAGTAGAGCTGAAATGCTGTGTACAATGTTTAAACAAGCTACTGTGAAAGTCTCAGCAAAATATTTACTCATTTAGAAGGATCATTCAATTTGTTACAACACTTCAAAGTACAGCTGCCTCATTGTCTTATCTAAATGTGACAATAGTTTATCAGTATAATATGAAAGCCCTTCAAGCACATCCTCAGCTAAGCTGTAATAGCTCCAGGAAAATAAACAGTTATGCTGCTTTACTCCAGCTGAAAATCTGTTCCTCTGTCTCCTAATATTCAAACTCCAGAGACGGATGTTTGCCCTCTGACTCTTACACCTCTTCTCACCCCAGCACTCTGGAAACTTGCCCTCCTCCTCAACATTCTCTCCACATCAAGAATTTTGGCCAAAACTATTACTTCCAATAAGGAAAAGGTTATGAGAAGTGTCTGGCTGCAAGACCACCTCTTCTTCAATCACTTCTATGTGGAGACAGAAGTGGTGAATAGCAAACAACAAACTGCTTCTGAATCTAATCACACACTGCCGTGCTGAGTGTAGCACAATTGGACATCCAGAGAAAATCCTGCTGTGTCTCTGACCACAGAACCACCCTCAAAGTCAGTGGGAGTCTGCCAAATAAGCACAGCTATACAAGAAGAGCATAGCCTAAGAATGCAGACATTTCATCATTTCACCTGAGAATCTGTAGCTGCACTTTGAATGATTTTCTCATGATTAATGTCCCAGACACGCAAAATCCCATCTTTCATTCCACCCCCTGTAGCAAGGACTTTGGACTGCCAAGGACACCAGTTCATAGCCTGGGGAAAAAAAAACAAAACAAAACAAAACAACAAAAAAAACCCAACCAAACAAGAAAAGATACCAGAAGAGACTATACTAGGAGGTTAGCTGAAAAAACAGTTTTTAAAAGCCTAGTTGGAAAAATGAACTGCAACAAGCACCCAGAATGCACACACACAGGATCCCAAAACTCAAAATGCTGCTCCCCTTGCCATTGTTTCACGGGACTCTACACTGTCACACACATGCTCATAAAACTCCGTCTTCTCTGCTTAACTTCACAGGCCACAGACTCACACTTCAAAACTGGCAGAACCCAGCAGGATAGTCTTACTGCCTAAGCCATTGTAGAAGCCTAAGCATCACGATTTACATGGCTTAAAAGAGACCTGGTTTCTTCTGAGATATTTTCAGGATATGCCTTAAGGCTCAGACTCAACTGAAGAAAACTAAGAACTCAATTCCACCTGTTTCAATAAACTCCTCTCACTCTTTAACCCCAGCATTTTGTGCCAGCCTCAGGCTCTTTCAGGAGGATAAACAGCTTATAAATGCTGGACTCCTCTGCCTCTTACTGCTAATACCTGTCCTGTCTCCCACACAGACTGGAACTTCATTAAGGATGATAAATCTTTAATCGTCTCATTTCCAGTTTACTACTTAAGATTGTTTCCTAGCAACAATGACATGAAAATATGGGCAGGACGCAAAACAAACCTCATATTTAAATCAATTGCAGCAGAGAGAATTTTCCAAAATTCAAAAAATTGAAAGATCTTGTTTGTTAACTTTTAAGTATTGTGTCACAAAACTTCTTTGTGCAAGGCAGAGAGAGGACAAGGATGTAAACTTTACTTCTGTTTGGCATTATATTTCCAAAGACCTAATAATCCAGTAACTTCTCCTAATCAAAGCCCTAGCAAACTTATTTGTGAGTTGGAATGAGGAGAACTGGTCTTAAAATTAACTGCACCACAGACAGGGAGAAGAAACTAATAAATATTATTGAGATAATTTGAAAAATTACCTAACTGTCCATATCAACAATGTGATTTCACAAGAGCAAATATAGAAAAGCAGACATTCCTTCTCCACATACCTTAACTGCTGAGGAATGTGGTATGGTTTTCAGTGGCTGTAACTGCAATTTCACACCAGGGTCATTAGGCCAGATATTCAATATACCATGACTAGACCCACTTGCCAGCAACTGGTTGGTTAGTGACCATTTCAAGCTGCAAATGCTTTGCTTATTTTGGCAAAGAGTCCCAACATGGTGCTGAGCAACCCGAACATCATGGTGATGAATAGATCCTAGTCGTGAACCACTGTGGGTGAGAAAAGACAGAATGGGTTTAATATTAAAGAAGACAAGCTACATCATCACACCAATATTTCTTCAATAGTTTCAGAAGCAAACCACATCAGAATGAAATGTGTCTGCAGAACAACAGTAATTAAGTAAAAGATAACACAAACCAACTATCAAAAGCACACCCTGACTGTAGGGGAGTGACTGACAATAGAAAGGAGCCAAACAGCTGCTCAGTTCAAGCCAGACAGAATACTTGCTGTCTCTTGTGGGCTTCATTTTCCTGAAGATACATTGCATTGTATGCCACTAATCTGCACTCTGTTCAACTGTCAGGCCATTTAATGTAAACTATTTCCTGTTCTTCATGAAAAATCATTTCACAAGATGATTTTTGCCAAGGCTGGATATGCCTCCATGTCCAACAAAGAGGCAGTGTAAAACTGCATTGCTCTGGGAAAGGGCTTACTAACAACTGTGTTCTTTGGTTCTGTCCCTTCCCTTGACTCCTTCCTCCCTCCCACTTCCAGGCTTAAAAAAAAATCCGTACAGCTTGACACTGTTGCACTAATTGCCTGTTAGGAAATGGATGCATGGTTCTACAGCCATCATCATCAGTCTGCCAAAGGAAGAAGGAAATACCCTGCCTGGAAGCAGAGCTACTGTTACAGCTTAGCTCCCAGATATGGGCATTACATCAAGAGCAGATCTGAACCGAAAATTCTGAAAATACTTTGCAGTGCATTTTCTTTTCCTGCTTTTTTAAGGATATTACCTACATTAAACATGACAAAACGTAAGAGATTCCTGC
>NW_009928989.1:21920-34874 GCF_000696875.1 Nestor notabilis
CCAACTGTCATGATGACACTGAAAAATAAGTCCAATACCATCTTTCTGGGATTCTAATAAACAGATACTTGACTACTACAGTAAACTAATTTAGGGCAATAATGACTGATGACTTTCCTGTACTGGGTCTTAAAGATTCTTCATATGCAGTTGAGTGATTTGTAAGCTCTAAAAATGCACACACAAAACTGACTGCAAAAAATATCACTCTGTTGTGCTTGTGTTATGGACTTGCCAAATCTCTTGAAGTTCAAAAAAACATGAAAGATTACAACCAAGCAGTGCTCAAGTGCGCATTAGGCACATCTTTACGGAAAATACCTATGAAAATACATGTGACTACATGCATTATATGCAAAGGCATTACCATTTGCCTCTCAAAGATCTGTATAGATTTTTCCTACTAAATAATAAGCAGAAAATCTAACCCAGTGCATTATGACTGGTTGAGATGAAGCTACCTTTGCCATAGCAGCCCTCAATAGTGCTGTGCTCAGTACTGGTCGCTAGAAAGGTGTTGGTAATGCGTCAGTGTTTGGGCTTCTGCTGAGCAGTGCTCATTCAGCATCAAGGCTGACTCTGAACATTCCCCCCCTCGTCAAGACTGGGGCTGTGCAAGACCTTGGTTGGGGACATAGCCAGAACAGCTGACCCAAACTGACGAAAGGGATATTCCAGACCATATGAAATCTGCTCAGCAATAAAAAAGAAGAGAAAGGAGGAGGATTTGGGAGCATTTGTTAATATGACATTTGTCTTCTGGAACAAAGAAACAGAACTGAATTGCCTGTGTTGGCCATATGAAGGTTTTCAGTAATTCTAGTAGCGTAAATGGAAAGGAACTGGGCTCCTGAGAATCCTGGTTGAAAGAACATTTTTCCGCTCGGCATAAAAAGAAATCAGAATTGTTTGCTTTTAACACAGAAGATGGCATCTGTTTTGCTAAAGGCAAAGTGAAGACAACAAAATAGTGGGGTGGGTTAACTTACAGTACTGAAATTTATTTACAGTTCATGATGATGTGTTGTTGGACTATTTTTAATCACTGGAATTAGCATATAATCCCAAATTATCAATTGTCCACAGTGAAGTTTACTGTAAGAATGCTGTTCGTATTTTATTAACAATGACTATTAACCATACATCTTTTTTCTACTTACACAGATATTTTAACTCTGCTCTGTTAGAATGAACTGGTTAGCCTCAAACGTAGCAAAAGAAATAAATATTATCTCAACCTAATCTGTCAGATTCACAGGTTCATGCTGAATTTTATTACCAATTCCTACTCAGAGGGATTTGTAATTTAAGTTTGTGTTGTTTTCACTTCCTTGGCCAAGTTGAAATGCAAACTGAAACTAATGCTTTCTGTAACAAGGTTACATCACTTGGCACTGGCAGGATGTTATAGCTGCATCCTCATAACTTAACCCACACAGCACACCTGCTCCAGCAACAGCATTTTATTAACTGGTGTTCAGCTGGTAACCTTGTACCTCACTCCACCTAGCAGACCCAATACAATCAAAACCAGAGAATACTTTGAAATCAAAACAAACCTACCACTAGTGTTCCTAGCCAGGTACTAGTTTCATTTTGAGTTTAACAAAGTCAGCCCACCCTTGCTATTATTTCTCCATCTAAGTAAAATGGAAGACTATCCGATGATTTTAAAATCAGAGGCATCAATCACAGACAAGTCTCCCCTCAGCTCCTTCAAGTCAAAGATCTAAAAGTGGAAGCAAAAAAACACAAAAGAGCACACTTGATCTTTCCCATCAGAGTCCTCATACTGAAATGATCCCTAAATATATACCGGTCAGTATAAAATTCACCTTTGGCAAAGCAAAGATCAAGCACTTCAAGTCTCCTGGACAGCAGTGAGATGGCCTTCCCTTGTACATACACAGGTGAAGAGGTGTGCAACTCTTAGCAGCTGTGTTTCACTGGGCAGCTCAAAAGACAGATGCAGTCTTGCTATCAGTGGAGGGGCAGTCAAAACTACATGCCCCTTGCCCTGCACTAGCCAGGCTGTAATTTTGGGAGCCCAGATCTGATGTAGACACCATCTCAAGCTGAGGCTTTGCACAAGTCCAGAGCCTAGCAATATTCTGCAAGTGGTGACAGTTTTCTGGAAGGAAAGTAAGAAATGGAGACTAAGGAGGTAGGCTAAATCCCCTTTGGCTGCTTTCCTACATACAATAAATCTGCGTATGATTTCTGAGATGGCTGATAAGTAGAGAGACAGAATAAATCACTTTTGAGCACAGCCAAGGAAAACAGCTAAAATGAATAGGACATTTGTGTAAGTAAAAGCAGCAGTGCTGTTTCTGTGAATATACTATACCACTCACCTGCTCAAAATATAATGATTCCAGCTCAGTGCTCCAACCACGGACAGGTGACCAAACATATTTCTCAACCTCTTTTTGGTTTCAATGTCCCACAGCTGCAAAACCAAAACAAGAAATTAAAATTTAACAACAAAAAGAAAAAAGATTTTTGTTCTCTTCATTTTTTTGCAAGTAAGTCACTTCTCAGTTCTGATGCAGCATATGCACAATCTCAAGCTCATTAATTTCACAAGTAAGAAGGAGTATTTCCAAATTTTGGCGCCTATATCATTGATACTGAAGTCAGACAGGATTGAAGGGAATACACATCTCCGAGTTCAAAGCTGTTTAATAACGTGTCAATATTTGGAAGTCCGTACTTGAAAGCACCAGACTTCAGTACTTTCAGATTTTGCTGACTAGGGACTGCAGCAGGTAGGTCCCCATATTATCTAGCATCTCAGCCAAAGTCCCACAAAAATCCTTTAACGACAGGCCTGTCCTATAACAGCAGGCAATGATGTATGCATGTGATCAGATTAAAGGCAAATTCTCGTGTGTGAATCTGTAAGGAAAGTTTTGGATTGAGGTCTCAAGCCTTTGACCACTTCAATGAACTTTGCAAGAGAGACCCAAGAAAAAATACCCTGTGCTGAGTAAGATAATTTAATGAAAGAGTTCCTCTTACAGGTAGCAAAAAAAAAAACCAAAATATCTGACTGTCTCTGGACAACTGAATCATTAATTTGGTCACTAGGAATTTAGTGGCTTCAGAAGCTCCCTTACATATAGATAACACTGGATGTCACTAAGCCCTCCAGTAAAATGCAGCACGATACAGGCAGTGTATTGTCTCCCGCAGTGTTCTTCTATAGTTGTTCATTTGTTTCCATAAAAAAAAGAAAGAAAAAAGAAGGTACCAAATTGTCGTGTGACCACTTTAGCTAAAAATGGAGAAAGACTAAAAAAGTAAATTATCTAGTACTTGCACTTCTCCATCACTGGTGCCAATTGCAAGGCAAGTTCCTTCTTTTATCCAAGCTAGAGATGAAATGTATTTGGAACTGGAATTCAAATCAATGCTTCCAATGGCTTGAAGGGTTTCTCCATTCCAGATGTGTGCAGCAGGTCCTACAGCAATAGCAATGAGATTTTCAAGGCTCCAGTCCAGTATGTTTAGATCTAGAAGAAAGCTACTAAGAATTACCACCAAAAGTTGTCAGTAATAGGATGGGAAGAGGGGGAGTTTGGGGAATAGGATGGTTTGGGGAAGTGAAGCCAAATTTTTCTTTATAATTAGCTATAAAAAAACAGCAAGAGAATGTTTCTATGAAACCACTACTAACAAGTTTTCTTCCTACATGAAGGAGAGTCTCTCTAACAAGCCAAGGTCTTCATAAATCTAATCTCAACAACTCATATGTTTGTATACCAGGATCTGACTTACAGCTTCCTCACTAGAATTTTTTAACCTCTTATCCTGCATTTCAGATCACCACATCACTCACTCAAATTTCTGCTACCAGAAACAAGGGTCCTTCAGCAACAGCTACAGTTCCCAAAACACCCTTGTTCCAAAGTAATTCTTGTTATTGAGAAAGACACAGGATGGAGTCTAATTTAATTAAGCAGAAGTATACTGGGTTGACCCAAAAGTTGTATTGAGATCAACAACCAAAGGAAACTGCATGAGATGTAGTATTGATTCTAGGGTTTGATCAGTAAGTTTCCAGGCAGTTTTCAAAGATGCATTCTTATAAGATAAATGACATCATGCACATGTCTCACAGTTTCCATTTTATGTGAAGGGGATACACCTTCGCCATCTTTCTTGAAACATACATACGAATTCCCAATCTCTGCAAAAACCACCACAAATAAGAAATTAACTTACAGTAATCATTGCGCAAGCCAGTAATATGAAGTCTCACTTCTGGCTCCATTGGTACGGAAGGCTTCATCTTGGTAACAGCTCTAAACTCATTTTGGTTCCCCCCTCGGCACCCTGTATTTGAAGATTCATCACACACAAATCAGTAATGCAAAATACCACCAGTTTTTCTCAGGCCTAAGCCTTTCATCATAGTTTTACCACCTCTTTCAGTCCTCCATGCATTTCATCAGCTAGAACAGAGAATAGGGTCCATTATATTTTGCTTAAATTCTACCACAGCTCAATACGTGAGGGGTTTTGTGTTTTGCCTTAGTTTTCTGTCGAAGTTGTAGCAGAATGTTTTATATGTGCTCTCCCACTTCAAAACGCCCTCATACAGCAATTAGCTTTTTGCTTTCTGGTGTTAATTTCTCACCAAAAGGTCTCCCTCAATACATAACCACAGGAAAAGGTTTTTAAAGCACACAACTTCGATCACAGCACACAAAGCTTGTGACAACACATAAGCGAAAAACAAAATCAAATCCAAGCATGAGCAAGCAGGAGAGTCACCCTTTGTGGTCTTTGTCTACGTTACGCTGCAGGGACTCCTAAACATCATACTAAAAAAAGCCAGATCATTAGCACTATGAATCATCTAATGCTAGATTTTTATGTGTAAGAAATTATCTTGCAGTAATGTGCAGAGCAGAAAGCTGGAGATTCACATTTCTGCACTTTTCTCTGTGTTTTGACTTCCTTTTTGAATTATTCTCCAGAGCGGAATATTTAGTAGCAAAAGTTCCAGGGTCAGAAGTCATTATTTATCTTTACAACTAACCTTCTCTGTTCAACAAAATTTCACACTGTAAATGTAACTTAAATACACACATAAACATCCTACATGGAAATCCAGTGACAAATTATGGAGAGCTTATTTCACACAGTTCTTCTCTACTCTGTCATGAGTCTTCTCCCTTTAATACAAAACACATTTCTGCCAGACAACAAATGTTTCCCCTCTCAGCTGTGGTACTCCCTCTCTCTCCAAATAAAGACTGAAGATCAGCAAGAAGCAGGCCATAGTGATTTTCTTCTGTATCTAGTATTTTGTGGAGTTAAACAATCAAGCAGGCTTGCAGGAACAACCTGCCCAGTGGGACATCTAACACTGCATTCTAACCGTAAAAAGGTCTAAGGTCCCTGAAATGAGAATTCTCTGTACAGAAAAATCTGTATTTCTAATAGCTAGATTTTTGGTTATTTTTTTAAAACTGTACCAAAAGTTTCTGAACCCAGTCAGCCAAGTAAGATAATACAGGAACATTAAAGCACTTAATTGTAACATCTTGATTAATAGCAACACTTCTGAAACACTCTGAAAATTTATTTCTTCTTTTATATTGGTAGTTATTACTACAAAGTGAAATATAAAGGATGAAATCATCCCTGTTACTCATTTCAAGTTACTCTTCTCCCATGAGTAATTAATCTATCCCAAATTCATACTGATTACTCTTTCAGCTCCATTCACTACTTCACAGACACACAAATGTGCATAACAGGCTTTTTAATTGGTGCCAATTGAGTTTCATTACACCATTTTGTGTTACTTTGCCTGGACACTAGCAAACATCAATGACTTTTGATAGGATTTTGGCTCTCATATGCCTCTCTCACTTCTCAAAATGAGACCTGGGAAATGGTAAGTAGTCAGTACTGTCACACCAGACCATCTGATCAACAAGTAGGTTGGTGGGATAAAACCTGGTGTTCCTGATACCTGTATACATTTGCCATCAAGGAAAACAAAATAAAACAAACAAACCACTGTGACTAATCCCTATACTGTTGCTATTGACTGCTCTGAAATGAGTCTTATTTGCATGAAGAAGAGCAGCAACAGAATATATAAATCTATCACATAGCCCCCAGCTTCTCCTACAGGAGCTGAACTACAGATTCATAAAGAAGCTGGTTTTACTGTTTTCACTCGAGCATGAATCGGGCCCTGACTGTTAAGAACCCATCATACACAGAAATAGCCAGATCACCAAACCAAATCTTCTGTCCAAGACAGAATACAACAAAATACTGGTTTGGTATTTACTGAACTGCCTCACATTCAAATAACTCTGAGAATATCCATATTATTTCACAGGTTAGCTCCTCGCACCCCACTTATTTTCCATCACCTGATCATTCACTCTTTTATGCTCATTCATTCCTAAGAAATTTTTTGGACTAAATTAACCAACTCCCCAACAGATGAAAACACAGGCAGTGCAGTTTACTTTAACTACCTTTCCTTACAGGTAGGAGAAACAAGACCCCACCTTCTCTGCGTGTCTTGCACCTTCATGTACTCAACAGTCCATGAAATACATACCTTGTGCCCATATTGCAGCACAACCCTACATTATCTGTAGGGTTCTAAAACTGAAAAGCTGGGAGGAAATTTATGTTTTAAGCCCATCAATGCACCAGATGGAACCCAAATGAGAGACAGGTAAACTACTACAGGTTAACCACACTGGAAGAAGCTCTCACAAGCAGGAGAACTCTAGAAATAGCCCTGAGCAGCACAGCACAGATTTCAGGCACTTTGTATTATCCTGTAACATCTGTTGGAACAGGCAGGTGCACTTGCTTTTCCTGTGTACACGCAGCCTGCTCTATCTTACTGTTCAGTGTGCGTGAACGTATTTGCTATAATGGAACATACCCTTCCAGGTGCAATTGGTATTTTCACAGACCTTCATGTCACCTCTTCCTGCAATGCTATATCCAACGTCCTGGACCACTGGAAACTGAGAAGGACATTTCTGTCAATGCAATGAAGTGAAAACACAACTGAATGAAGAAATCTGTCAAAAGTGTATTTTAGCATCATGGACAACATAAATCCCCTCAAAAGAGTTCAACACTTGTTACAAAAAGCTTCAAAGTGCTTGTCTTTTGGATGGGCAGTCAGTAACAGATATAGAATACCAGTGTCCAGACCACATGCTCTATCTTAAGCAATCTTTCCTTCCATAAAACACCAGTTCACTGCTAACGATCACACAAACTTTAACAAACCTGTCTCAACAAGGCCATCTTACTGGTGGAAGAGGTCCCAGGCCAGCGCAGCTGTAGGTACTACCATCGGTCACCTGCCAAACCCTAGTGTCCTCTTGTCCTCTTCTGAATTAGCATTTGGGCTAGTTTTACCAGCAAACAATACCATGTTTTCTGCATGCAGTCAGTAAGTCTCATGATTTGGGCTTGCTCTATGAGGGAAGATTGGGTTTGTGGTGTATACACTGCAGGGCCATTGATTCCAGCATGAGACCTACTGGATGTCAGAGTCCTTTCTCAGACCAGGGTTCCAGAGCTTGGACTCTATGATCCCATTACTTACACCAGTATCACAATATGAAAATGAAAATATCTACAAGGTGTCTCATTATCATTTCCTGGAGTGTCAAAGAAACAGATGATGCAGCAGAAATGAGAAAAGGTAGCTCTGAACTGTTACTGGAGCATTTTTTTTTTAATTAGCTTAGGCCTTTAGCCAAGATTCAGGCAAAGGCTCAGGTCAGCTCGCACAAGATAGGAATCTCTCCACCAATCCCTAGTAGTATGCATTTATTCACAGTGTGCACCGAGTTGAATGCTTTGATGCCAGTTGTCTATTTGGTCTGTAATTCTTTATTACAGTCAGGTGGAAATAATGCAGCTGATGTTTTTACCAGCCACTGAAGATTAGCATGTTCTTCCTCCAATGCCTGTGAAATCTATGCTTCCAAGCACACTCTGTGTTACTCTTCTTCAAAACCCTGTTGCAGTCATGGTAAGAAATGTCTTACAAAAAAATAGCCAGAAAAAAAAGTGTTCTTCCTTTATATATCCCAGTTGTTCTACAGCAGGCCTTCAGCTATGAGAGGCACTTTATGTATAATTTACATAGACAACTTGGCAGAAAGCTGATCAGACTGCTTGGATCTGTATCTCTCTAAAATAAGTGATGACATTTCCGTGGAAAACCGACTGTGTATACAAGCAAGTAATCTTCTGGACCACAAAGAGACCACACACATTCACTGAAATGTGAGAAGATTTTAGTTTTTAATGCATCCCATCCTTTTGTGCTTCAAGGCAGCACAAATTAAATAGTCATTAATTACTATATCTAAGAAGATCAATAGATTTGGACCATTTTTCCAAATGGTGTTAGGAAGAACTTGAGATTTGGTCATACCACAACGTTACCTCAAAGACCCCCACATCACACATTTAGGGCATGATTGTGGACCTTGATGCAGAACTCTGAATACCCTAGTTCTAACTCAGGTCCTGCTTGTAAATCCCAGTGTAATTCTACGTAAGTGACTTCACTGTAGAGATGAAAGACTGACACATGGAAGACTGACACACAGTACATACTGGGATCAGTACAGTTTAGTATCTTCAGTGATGAAGACAGTGAGATCAAGTGCACCATCTGCAAGTTTGCAGATAACACCAAGCTGAGCGGTGAAGCTGACATGCCTGAGGGATGGGATGCCATTCAGAAGGACCTGAACAAGCTTAAGAAGTGAGCCCATGTGAACATCATGAGGTTCAACAAGGCCAAGTGCAAGGTCCTGCAGCTCGGGCAGTGCAATCCCTGCCAACAATACCAGCTGAGGGATGAAGAGATGGACAGCATCCCTGCAAAGAAGGACTTGGAAGTACTGGTGGATGAGAAAACTGGACATCAGCTGGCAATATGCACTCGCAGCCCAGAAAGCCAACCGAATCCTGGGCTGCATCACATGAAACATGGCCAGCAGGTCAAGGGAGATGACTCCCTCTACTCCACTCTTGTGAGACCTCACCTGAAGTACTGCATTCAGTACAGGAAGGACATGGACCTGTTGGAGCAGATTCAGAGAGCTACGAAGATGACCAAAGGGCTGGAGCACCTCTCCTATGAAGACAGGCTGACACGGGTTTAGCCTACAGAAGAGAAGGCTCTGGGAAGACCTTATTATGGCCTTTCAATACTTGAAGTAGTGATGAAGACAGTGAGATCAAGTGCACCATCTGCAAGTTTGCAGATAACACCAAGCTGAGCGGTGAAGCTGACATGCCTGAGGGATGGGATGCCATTCAGAAGGACCTGAACAAGCTTAAGAAGTGAGCCCATGTGAACATCATGAGGTTCAACAAGGCCAAGTGCAAGGTCCTGCAGCTCGGGCAGTGCAATCCCTGCCAACAATACCAGCTGAGGGATGAAGAGATGGACAGCATCCCTGCAAAGAAGGACTTGGAAGTACTGGTGGATGAGAAAACTGGACATCAGCTGGCAATATGCACTCGCAGCCCAGAAAGCCAACCGAATCCTGGGCTGCATCACATGAAACATGGCCAGCAGGTCAAGGGAGATGACTCCCTCTACTCCACTCTTGTGAGACCTCACCTGAAGTACTGCATTCAGTACAGGAAGGACATGGACCTGTTGGAGCAGATTCAGAGAGCTACGAAGATGACCAAAGGGCTGGAGCACCTCTCCTATGAAGACAGGCTGACACGGGTTTAGCCTACAGAAGAGAAGGCTCTGGGAAGACCTTATTATGGCCTTTCAATACTTGAAGTGAGCTTGTAAGAAAGATGAGGGCAGACTTTTAGTAGGGCCTGTAGCAATAGGACAAGGAAAGAGGATAGATTCAGACTAGATTTAAGGAAGACATTTTTTAGGATAACAGTGGTGAAACACTGGAACAAGTTTCCCAGAGAGGCTGTAAATGCCCATCCCTGGAAAGAAGAGATTCTGAGCAATCTAGTTCACGAGGTCCCTTCTCATTGCAGGAAGGGTGGATTACATAACTTTTTAAGGTCCCTTCCAACCTTATGGTTAAGCATTTTATGACTTTATGACTAGGAGTGAGGCCAGTGAGGGCAATGACATATGCTCATCTTTCAGAAGATGCTACTTGTTAAGAAGGAATGGTTTACATACATTACTTTACAAAAAGTTCTTATCTCACAAAAAAAGAAAAAAGAATATTAAATTTCTTTGTTGGATAGATTCAACTAAGATTATTAAACCCATTGAGTTGTTTAATTAAACAATTCTGAAATTCACAGACCATGGAGGGGGACAGGAAAGAAAAAAGCATTGTTTTCGAAAGGAGCAGAAAACAGCCATCAGCATCCTCAGCAGTGACCTTGCAACTGGTACGTCAAGGAAAGGAGAGCACAAGAAAAAGCATGGACACTGACTAAAAGTTTACAATTTAATATATGAACAGTAACAATTAGATAGCACTGAAATAAAGAAGTGGGTTAGAGTGCAATGTTATGGTAGCATCTTTTACTATGACAGGCAACTATTACTATGCTTCAAATGAGATCCTTACAAGTTAGTGAACAGAGAATTTCCAGTGAGTTAGTGAACAGAAACAGGTGGGTGGCTGAAGCATAGGTTTATTTAAGATGGCCAAAAAGCATGGATAATATCTAAAAAGAAGAAAAGAAGAAAAAAAAAAGAAAAAAAAAAAGTGTGTGAGTGTCCACAAGGAAAAATGAAGGGATAAAGTGTACAGCCATGGAAAATAACATCTACATGAGAAGTGATCTGAAGCCTGTTCCACATGTGAGGCAGATTCCATGTGTTCTTTCATCCTTGGCCAAGAAGCTGACCTTGTTTTGTAATGACAAAAATATTTCTTTTGAAAAATAAAATAGAAAACTAGTTTTTGGCAAATTTTTCATAGCACTCCATTCTGTCTTTGTGACAAAATGAACAGCTACATACTGCAAAACTGAAGAAATTATCTTCTTCGCACATAGTAGTTATTAAAGCAAGTGGAAAACTAAGTCATTCATGCTTTTCATGCGTATTTTTTACAATACATGTTTTCCCCCAGAGGTAACAAATGCATCTTGAGGGGTTCATTAGCTTAGTTCTGATTTTAATTTGCAGGACAATAACCTGGAGGAAGAGAAGAGGAAATAAGCTGAATCAAACAAATAATGAAGGAATTGCTCCTGACATTTGTCTAGGAGACATTTCCTAAATGGACCTCCTCATGTTACTGTTCTCCATGTCAGTAAGATAGTACCCATGTAACAGATTCCAGGCTTACAGCAAGGTAAAACAAAAAAAATATCAGGAAACCAGATACCCTCCCTGTGCATTTCAATGTTCATTACTCACCTGCGTCTTTTCCATTCCAGCTCTCCTGATATTCCTCCCTTCCAAGCCTGCCGCAGCATGTCTGCTAGCTAAAGGCACAACAGTTTTTATGCTGGAGAGTTTCTTAGGCACCTGAGATGCCACTGGAAAAAACAATTCTAACCGTAATCATTCCTTTTAAACCCATATGCAGGGATATTTGTCAAGTACTTTTCAGAATAGCACTGATTCTGTAGTACCAGTATTCTAAAAGCAGATTTGACACTCTAAGTGGGACAATGCAAATACTGACAATTGAACCAGTCAGCCCACTTTCTTTTTGTCAGTGAAGCTAAAGAGACATTTCTACAGCACTATTCATCTTATCCTAAAAGATATGTCTAAAAAAGGTCAGACTGATTTTCATAAAAAGGGTCTGTTTACTATTGCAGCTCACATCCAGTCTTAGTAGATTTATTGACTGGTTACACAGGATCCTACCCCATAGGAAATCAATATCCAGTTTCCCAAAGCCATATAGCTTTTCACCACTGCTTGTAAAGACAGCATGCAGGGCTTTCTGTTCTAGAAACTGAAGTAGGGAAGACTTCATCTTATTTCAGAACCTGAGTTTCCTAGAGCTAGATATGTATTATTGAACAGCTCTAGTATTCTGCTTAGCAGAAGATAGAATTGCACTTTCTGACCAAAAGCCAGGGCATCGTAGGTATACATCCTGAACACTAAATAGCATCTTTAATTTGATCTCTAAAGGTTTCAATTATTGATCAAGAAATAATCGATGTTTAGTTGCCTAGACCTTCCAGGAAGCTCTTCTCACACATGCAGCATGTAAACCCTTCCCCACTTTCCCTAAGCGCTGCTGGAAGTAGGAGTCAGCAAGTTCAAAGGCTCATTTAACTTTTCGTCAGCTCCCTCTGTTGACAGAAACAGCCTCCCCTGCAGCCACTTTTCCAGACCAAGTGAGAGTATTGAAAGTTTGACTTGTGCTCTGAAAGGCCCTCAGGTAAGTCTCTCCATGAGGTGAGCTGAGTGTGAGCATCACTTGGTTGCTGTCCCTTTGTCAGTAGCTGAAGCCTTACACGTTGGAGGAGAGATAACACAGGGCAACCTTCTCCTTCAGAAAGCGTATGCTACACCACATCCAGGCATGCAGACTGATCCAAGTCCTGCAGTTTTGGCTGTGTCTGTGGTAGCTGTGTGTAAGGCGAAGGAGAAGCAGAAGGAAGGGAAAGACAGAGGCCTTTTAAGTTCTGCTGCTCCCCTGTCACCTACTGTTAACTATTCCAGATATAAATATGCAGCAACAAGCCCTGCGCAGTTACAGCCCAGTGCAACTTAAACCAAGCCTAATACAACCCCATCCTCGAGGAAAAAAGACTTGTCTGCAACAGGCATTGCTTAGCTAGGGATCAGACCTCCCTTTCTCTCGTTGCTTTCGTCCCCCTTGATACCAGCTGCCCGTATGACCCGCTGTCCCAGCAGGCGCGCCTGGCCACAGGAACCTTGGGCCCAGCTTCCCTGTCACGGCAGCGGCGCGCTCCTGTCCCTGCGCGGTGAAGGCCAGCACAGGCTGCTGCTGC
>NW_009928990.1:0-29533 GCF_000696875.1 Nestor notabilis
TCTCCCGCATCCCGGGTGCAACCGGATGACAAAAATCAAAGCTGGTTCCAATTTACCCCGGTTGTCTTCCTTTGAACCCCCGTAAGGTAGGTGTGGGGGAACACTCTGCTCTCGCTCCCCGTGCGCTCAGTAAGGTGCCTTCCTCCCCTCCTCACCCTTCCCTCCCCGCTTTCCTGTCCTTAATTGGCTCTGTCTTGATGTGCACTTGTTTTGTTTAGCCTATTTTACCATTGAGGACGAGATAGGCAGAAAAAGGAGCGTTTGACTTGGTATGTCTCTCTGATTTTTTTTTTTCTTTTTTCCCCTCTCCCCCCCTTCCGAGGTTAATTTGCATTTGAGGTCTAATTCATATTTCAAAATCCTGGCGTTTGAGGACCGTATAGGAACAGGGCATTCATTTCTGTTTCTGAGGAGGAGCCTCTCCTGTATTTGCTCTTCTCTGTATAATTTCATTGTGTTCACAAGTGACAGGGATTTGCATCAGTTATTTTTCAACGTTTTTTTTTTTTTTTGGTTGGATCAAATTTAAAGAGAAAAAAAATCTTTATTTTTCAAATTGCAAAGGGAGCAAACACTGAGCATTAAAAAAGGAGCATACATTATTAATAATGTTACAATCTTAAAGTTTAAGGCACAGACTATATATTCATATAAATGTATTAATCTGCACTCCTTGGAGTTGGATTTCTAGCTCCCGAGCATCTGATTTTGATGGCAGTCAGAGAAAGTCATCTATGCAAATACTGAGGTATATTTATAGTTCCTTACATCTATTTACAGGTGATTTTACTGCTGTTTGCTACTCTTGCTCCAGCTCTTTGTAATTATTTCACTCCTGAAAGGCATTTCATAGGGTTAAATGCTGCTTTACTCATTAAAGATTTCCAGCCTGTCTAGGTATAACTTCCATCCACATCTCTGGAAATAGTTATCTGGCCATGTGGACTTTATAGAAAGATTATAAAAAATACATGGTCATATATAAAAAAATTCTGGTTTATATCCATGGTTCTTCCAGTTCTTTGGATGTGATGTAGAGTCTGTCTATGTTTAGGCCTTTATAGGTCCGTTAAGGACTTCCTTCCCATCTTTTATTTGCATCTATAAAATGAATTTTATTTATATGTATAAGGATTACATGAATGGCATATGTTGCATAATATGCATATGAGGCATTTTGAGTATTACTGCACGCACATACATTTATTTTTCACAAACGTGTATATGTGCGTACATGCGTGTTTATACACGTGTGCGATGAAATACATGCTGGGAGAGAAAGCTACTCAAAATAAAAATGTTCATAAAGGAAAAGCTGTTAAGGTAGTTCACTGGGAGTTTACATCTGGTGCCTTGCAAAAGTCCCTAAAGTTACAGGCTTTACTGTAAATATCTACATACACCCCCATCTCAGCATAAAAATATTTGTGCTTATATTTGTCTTTCGAGAACTAACGAAACAGGGCTATGAATTATGCCTAAAAAGATGCCACAGAGATAAAAATGTATAAAATAGTAATGGAATATGGAATTTTATATAATGCCAACAACTTTAGCAAGATTCTTGGCATAAGCAATTTAGTGCAATTTCATTTGTCTAAACCAGAATGATGTTACAAAGTGAATTAATAGAACATTAGTACTGAAAAAAAAAAAGAAATACTTCTTCCTTTGAAATATGAAGTGCCACTAACTTGAGATGAAACCTGAAAGCCAGTGAATAATATATGGGAAATATTAATATTTTAAATGTATCATATTTAAAATTGCTGTGAACTTAAACAAGGTTTCATATCAAGAAAAAACAAGTAATTCATTTTAGGCTCCAATTTCATATGCAACATTTTACAAATGAAGCAATTCACTAAAGAAGTGAAGTCAGGTATGTAAGCATATTTTGTTATTTTGCACATGAAATACGGTCATTATGGAGTATGAATTTAATTTGGGAAGTGATAAAAAAGAACATTTATTTTATTTTTCTACTGTGCTGCAAGGAAAACATTTTTAAGCAGCTGATTAATGATATGAAATGAACTGATACAGCCCTTAATACCTGCATGGGCTTTTATACCTCATGAAACCGCACCACAACGGGACCTTTATAAAAAGTATAAAGGGAAGTAATGCAATCATATTTTAAATTTAGAATGGGAGTTGATATGATTCAGCTTGATGTTGTAAAAAGTGAGCCTTCTGGCACCAGGCATTACATGATTTAAAAATTACTCCTGTAAGGAAAGTTAGTAGAAAGCATGTAGCAGGGTTGAAGCCCAGCACGAAAGCTCAGGGGCAAATTACGGTGCCACTGCCTGCCTTGCAGCTGGTTTTAGTGGGGAGAAAGTGTAGCCCTTGGTCCTCTCCTCTGTACAAGGCCTGTTGACTCCAGTGTTTCACACTGCCCCACTCCAACAAACAAGTACAGCTCAGCCTCTGGAAACCAAACCTTGTGCTCCTCAAGATGAGTCAAATCCTGCTTTGTCCCGTCCATTGAAGCCTCCCAGAATTTTGCCTCCTTGGAATGATCAGGATCCAACCCTCTGTACCTCCATGAGACCTTCATATCAGCCAAGGGATTATTTTTGCATTTGTTTGATGTGGATGGGGTTAGGTCTGAGGGCCACATTGACCTTGTCCCGAGACCTAAGCCATCTAAGGGTTAGATCCTACCCAGCTTGGCTCTGGCCAACCACGCCAGCCACAATGGCAGTTGCTACATATGGTACACAGGATACATATGATTGGGCATTTTGAACAGTTGGGCAAAAAAAAGGTGTCTTTGCACCATTGGGAAGTGCTGGATGTGTATAAGCTTAGTGAAAAGAGCACTTGCATGTTCTAGGGAAGACTAGGGCTGTCATGAGGACTGTAAGCACTTAGGAGCTGTCTTACTGATGGACAGCACAAAGCCTGGTTAGTCCATAACCTGTTTCCCACCAGTAGCTATTCGCAGGTGCCACAAAAGAAGGCAGGTTGGTGGCGGTGGGGAGGGGACATGCTTGTCACCTGCCACACAGCAGATCTCTTTCTGGCCACTTTTGTTCAAAGTGCTGGGACATTTGCTATGATTCTCTCAATTATCTCAGACTAATTTCAGTAGCTTGTGTTTTCATTACAAATGCCAGTGCCCTTCTGAAATTTGCTGCAGATATTTTGGGTTCAGAATAAATATGATGGGAAAAAACCCTGCAACTTTTCCTCTTTAAACAGTTTTACCATTTTATCACAATTTGTTTAAATATACATTTCTCTGCTGTGAAATAACCTTTCTTTCCACATTTATACCCATATGCACAATGCTAACTCTTAGCAGAAACAACATTCTAAAACACTGTGTCATGCTTATAGGATAATTATTAACCTTGTCAGAATAAAAAGCATACTAAAAGTACTCCATACAAAGGTTTGTGCCTTAATGTTTTTGAAAGTTTTTTTTTAAAGTAATCAGAGATGTCACAACAGAGGGAGAAACTATATGATACGTAGCACATAGTAAGAGTATATGAATCCTACAGCACTATTTAGAAATATACAAAGATTATTTTCTTTCTCCTTTTGATTAGCAGGCTACTTGATGAAAAGGTATGCTTTTGTTTTTATTCCTGCTTGTGTCTTACAGTTCTATGCAGACGATGTGAAACTACAAATTCCAAATTTTAGTTGCTATAGATGATATAAAAATAAGGAAAAGAAATGTTCATGCAATGTGTCTGGAGGGATAAAGGCACAATAATCATGAAATCTGACAGCAGAAAGGATAACTATTTGATGATAAACCTAACACTAAATACAAACAATAATATTGTTCTAGTGAGAAATATTGCAAATAAAAAGGTATGACAAAAACACACGTTTGAAACTCTCTCTGTTTAGATCTTTTCTAACTGAATGTGCATTTTTAATGTTTTGTGACCACTGAGATACAGTTAGTGAACAAGTTAGTCAAAACTTTTATGTCTTGATTTTCATGTCCCATATCTAGAAATCCAAAAACGCAACCTGTGTTAACCCCATTTATCAATAGGAAGGTGTTTTTGTTGTTCATTGCTTGTGTTTTCTTGAGACCTGATTCTTCTAGTGCAGCTCTAACTAGTGTGCTGAAATGGATGGGGTATGTGAGCAGTGTTTCTAGGGTCATCTACTTATTTTGTGCAGGAGGGCCAGCTTTGTCATACTGGGGGTTCATACAGGCACAGGAAAGGGGTAATTCAGGAAAAGGGCTGTTTTTTAAAGGCATTGGGTGTTTACGCCTTCATTTGACTTCAGCGAGAACTATGAAAACTCAGTATTAAATAAAAAAAGTGACCACTTTTCTTTAGGAACTCAAATGTGGGCATAGAAATCTAACTTCTGGTATCTCTGGCTGAAAAAGAAAGGCAAAATGCTATTGCTGGAGATTTCTGTTTTTATCTTTGTATAGGTTTAGCATCAGTCCTGTGAATATAAACCAAAAACCTACCTCTCCCGTGTGATAACTCTTTGCTTTGCCTTTTCCTTCAGAAAGGCAGGAGAAACGGTTGAACCACTACCACCCTGAAAAAAACAGACATCAATAATAGAAATTATTGTTCATTACTCAATTAAGAAAATAAGAAGCCTGGAATCTGCATAGTGTGAATTATGATTTTAAATGCTCATGTTTTGACTTTCTGAAATTAGGATCTTGGTACTGATCTCTTCCAGCTATTTCTTAGGACTGTAAAGAAAGAGTAAGATGTAAATTTTAAAGACCTGTTAGAGGGACAGCTTTCTCCACTGTGATGTGTTGAAACCGAAGTAAAATATAACAAACATTTTGAGGAGCAGCCAATGGCTGGGAGGAGAATATGCTGTAGACACCTCTGCTCTGGTGAACCCTGTAGCAGGCTGCGTGCACCTGGATTATGGGCTCCTCTTCAGATGAGGAGAAGCAGAGGAACCAAAAGTTATGACTAGTTATCAGTCGAAGTCCTCTCAGTGTACCACCATCAAGTTCTGGGATCAGTTTTGCCCTGATGGTGTCGAGACAAAAGTGGGAAAGGGGCCCAGCCCGAAGCTCTGTGCACCCCTGGCGCCCATAGTCAGGGGAATAATTTCTTTGTCTGCCAGTGGTGGGTGAAGCAGGGGGACCCTCCTTCCAGCAAAACCAGAGGCAGGCTGGCCCCATAGCCCCAGCAGGAGCTGGGGTACCTGGTGCGGGAGTGGTGGCCCTCTTTGTTGTGCCAAATCCGTAAGGACGGGGCTCCCCTCTGCATCCTGGTCTCAACTTTGCTCTTTAGTTTAAACTCTAACTGCGCTGCTAGGTTTTCATTTTATTTCAGATCCTGACTTTGTCTAGAAATGATTGGGCTGTGCTCAGCACCGGCTGTCTTGATAGGTTTGAAATTCCTGGGAAAGCTCAATACTGGCATTTTATAAACACAGTAAGCAAAGCACGCTAGAATATTAATGGGCGAAATGCATTTTAAAGGGGCACCATCACTTTGTAATTTCGTCTATTAAAATATATCGGGTAGAGGCAGTTTGGGGGAGTTGCAGCAAAGCCACAAGTGTTCTTTGCAATCTAAAGCTTCTGCGTTTTAATTATTTCTTTTTTCTGCCACTGTGAAAGTTCCCTGGAGACAATGGGGGCTGTGACATTGAGGAACAGGTTATCCTGACTGTGCAGGGAGTGCCATAAAAACCACAAAACGGACACACAGAATAAAATACAGCCCCACTCACACCCCCCCCGTTCCCAGTTTCTCTAATTTCTGACATTTATAGTAGTTACATCAGCAGCGGGTAAAAAGGAAAAAAGAAAGGCAGACGGAAATATGGTCCCTAAACCGACAGAGCCTCTTTACATTTGCTAGAAGAACCATCGCAGGGGGAAAGAAACCAGTAATAAAAAAAAGACATACTACCCTGTTATGGATTTTATTTGTTTAAACGCAAATTTATGGAGCTGGCCACACTCCAAAAATTGGAGAGTTTGGTACTGCAGTTGCTTTGGTGTATTTTTCAGCATTGTAATGGGCTACAGGGAAACAAAGAAGAATATGAATATATGGCAGTTGATATTTAGATTTGGGTGACATTTTTGCTTGTTGTAACTGTCATTTTTAAAAATCCATTTTCCTTCTATTGAATCGTGGCAGACGTTGATAGAGAAAAGCTGGAATTATTTAATAATCAAAATTAGGAGTGATTTTTGTGCTATATTTCTCATTACCCACCTCTCGCCTGATGAGGAATTCTGAGGTCCAGACTAAACTCACCCATGGGGTAGATAGATAGAATGGGCTGTTAAAGACTGGGATTATAGACGGACCTTTTCCTCACCCCCAAAACTGGTTTCTTTATAAAGCAGTAGAAAGCAAACCCTTTCTTAGAGCATCGAAAAACAAGCTCAAGCATGACACTACTATCACACCTTTCATGGTATTTTTTTTCAGGAGTCCGCCCCTGATTTTAGTCCAAAGGACGTGCTTTTGGGAATTGCGTGTCCGGCTCCAGCATTTTGCCTGCTGAGGAAGAGGTATGCCCTTTGTCCCTCACCTGCAGATGGCTTGGATGCTTTTACTTTTCCAAGGCAAGCCCTTCCTAGTGGGCTGCATTCAGAAAGTGCTTTTCATAGCATTAGAGCAGAACCAAGTTACAAAAGAATATTAATCTAATACATTCCAAAATTCAAATATGTGTGATTGATAAGCATTATTATCTATAAATAAGGCTCTAATGATACTTTGGCAGTGTTGTAAACACAAGAATCAGAAGCAATTATTGTCATTATTGTTCTGCAAGTACTTTCCATGAATACCAAATGGATATTACTGTCCAGCTCCTTGGCACACAGAAATCCTGTAAAGAAACAGTTGTCAGTCAGTAAGGTCTGGCCGGCTGCTGTTCACTACGTTTGACTAAAATGCAGCGTACCTAAAGACAAAGCCTGCAAGTTGTTGAAAAGCAAGACAATTGTTGATTTTAAAAAATTCTTCTTTGTCTTTTGCAACCCCCCAAATGATGTTAAATAAAGCCTATGAGAAAGTTTTCACATCCTGTGAGATGTACTGTTTGTGTGATGGCTGTGATTAAAAATGGAAACGGATTCTCTGCCAAAAAAGCTGCCCTTCTTTGTGTGAAACCCACAAAGGTGAGAATGTCCCAGCTGAAAGGTGGTGTGAAAATAATGACAGAGGCCCCCCCCAGCCATTAGAGGTAACCCACAGCTAGTTTGCAAGGACGTGAGATGAAAGGGGTGTTCATGCCCTTCACGTTTACCTCACCCCAGTTTGCACAGGTCCCGTAAACCCAAGTCATGCTGGTGGCCAGGTCCCACTCTCTGTGACACCCCCACTTGCCTTCCTTTGGCAGTCTCACCTCCTTCACCAAACCCACCGCTTTAGACGGCGCCAGCCAACAGCAGCATTTTGTGGTGGGTGTCATGTTGTTCTTCAGATGCCAGGGTGTCATCGCGAGCGGGAACAGTGTGGGTCTGACTCTCCAAATCTGCAGAAAGGAAAAGAAAAAAAAACAACCCCAAACCCCAAACAGTGAGCTTTACTTTCCAAATGTGTTCAATTCTTCTTTCTCTCCTTGATATCTGGGGCGTGCAGCACCCTATACCATGTGGTTTAACATTTTGTTCTCTATTTGTAGGTCAACATTTCCATGATTAAACTTCATCCTTTATTCAGCCTGTTCTGGCTAGGCTTTGCAGCACATGTGATATAAGCTGTTTTCACAGCTAGTAGGCCAAATCTTACTCTGGATAAGGGAGCCAAACATATGTGACTGAGTCAGACACTTAAATCAGCTCCCTGGTAAATGGAAGATAACTCCAGGTGCAGTGTTGAACACTGAGAACCAAAAAAGTGGGAAGGGTGGCCAGCGTTCCTTCGTGTGGGGAAGGAGACATCCTATGCACACAGACAGTGAAATCATAGCCCTGCCCACATTTTGCTCTCCCACATTTGCCTGAGGGTATGGGGGCCTCATCACTGAAGTCATTGGGAATCTTTCCATTGACTTTGGTAGGCTCAAGATCAGGCCAGCCTGGGGCAGGCTCAGCTGGAGATGGCTGTGGAATGGACTTGCACAGGAGGGGGATGAGGTGGGAGGAGTTGAGGCCCTTCTTGGAGAGCCCACCTTGCACTTGCAGTGTTCATAAGATGGTTGCTGGGGAGTCATGGAGCACCCTGCCTGTGGTATTGTGTTTCTTTCGCATTCTCTTCATTGCCCTTACATATCTGGCTCGTTTACTGACTGAGGCTGGTGATTCTTGTTTTGCCTGGAGCTGGTATCAGTTACTCTAACACAGGGTTGGACTGGGCGACCTCTCCTCATAAATCAGTGGAACGATTCCTGGAAGTACTGGCTGCCTGGACTGAGCATTACCCAACCCAGTAATCCTCAGTGCAGAGGATGTGCATTAAAGGACTCTCTTTCTGACCGTGTGGCCAACAGCCCTCCTCTTCCTTTGCCATTGCTTGATAACTCTGGTAAGTACAGGGAAGGAGGCTTACAGGGCTCATTAAGTGCAAATGGGAAGGGACAGATGAGCAGGTGTCATATGTGATCCAGAGCTGCTGCGTCATTGCTGTGTGACATTCCTACTTTCACCAGGGTTGGACTGGCCCTGGCTGTGGGAGTTGGTGCTGCACAGAATACCAGCATTGATTAGAGTGAATAGCGAAGGAGAGCTCCTGTAGCAAGTCCAGGGAGGACACGTTTTCCTCAAAGGGGCAAAGCTGTACCCATATTATCGCAGAGAGAGGACTGAGCTTCATCTATTATTTGGTGATGAACTGCAGCATCACAGAAGGGAGCTGGCAATGAACCATTTCCTGCAGAAATAAACCCTTCCAGAGCTTCACTTGGGCTGACTCCCTCAGCTAAAGGAAATACTGGCAATGTAGATAGCAGGACTTTCAGTGACTTTTGCTTTTATCTTTTTTTATGGCACCTATCCTTTAGCTTTTGTTCATTTGCTTTGATTTTTTCAATAGTTTTTTCATTTAGAAAAAAAATCCCCTGCGCAAACCTAAATGTGATTGCTAGATCTTCAGTGGGTAAGCTCACATAATGAATACTGTGCTCATGTGAGCACTGCATTACCTGCTGTTCAGAAAGCTCTGTCCTGAAAACACACACAGTGGCATGTAGGATGAAGTGGATGCACTACCCCAAGGCTTTGAAGACCTGGGCATGCAGATGGGCATCTGATTGGCTTCCCTGCCATTGTATTGGGAAGAAAAAGCCTGCTGGCTACAAGAAGAAAGTTGTGAAGGCTTAATAGAGGGCAGGTGCCTTCAGTGCTTGTCATGAGGTTAGGGGATGCTGTCTTGAAGTGGGGCACAGAATTAGATGATCTGGGCTGGTGTGCCTGGGGACATGAAATGGTGCAAGGCAGAGGAAGGATGAATTGCACACTCCTGGAAAGCAGCCGGGAGAGTACGATAATTCTGCCCTCCCTGGCGAGGAAGTTAATCAAGAATATGCTGGAATAAATCCGTATGTGCTTCAAAGATGCATTGGTGTCAAATTAGTGGAAAGGAGAGGGGAATTCAGGCCAGTAAGATTTGCAGATAGGGTCAGGTGGCCTCCCTGTCCCTGGGTCAGCCTATTGGAAACACAAATTGCATTTTGGTTTCACTTAAAAGTGTGAGCCAAATTGTGATGCTTATAGAAAGCAAGAGGAGCAAAAGAAGATGGGAAAATCCTATGATCAGGGTGCGAGAGGATCACACCATGGTACAGTGATGTGAAGTTGGGGAAAAGCAAATTAAGCTTTTTCTCTGTGGCTATTTAGATAAAAGAAGTTAAGTCACCATTATCTTATGCTTAAATAACAGTCTCCCTCTCCCACAGTACAAAAGATCTCGGGATCACACAGGAATAAATTAAGACTGTGGTACCAGACGTAATTTCAAGCTAATGAAGAATCAGTGTATTTTGACTGTCTTTTCTCTTGTTTCTGATTGTCTTTTTTTTTGGGGTTGATATTACTGTAAGTAAATACATTTGTCTTTTGTTTCATTTTCCCCTTGTGACCTATTTCATTTAATTAGAAGGAAATGTATAATACAAAATGAGTAGCATCACACTGGGCTCCATGCAAAGACTGTGAAATCATCAGGAATCTTTCCTGGGCTTTTCACCAGCACAGGATCCAGCCCAGCAGAAAAGAAGGGCTATTTCCACCTTATCTGGAAGAATGCGTGCTGCCAGCATAAAAATATTACAGTGCTCATTTTAAGATCTGGCCCAGATACTAGGAAGGGTTTTGCTACTGCGTATGCCTTTCTGTGCCACATGTTTCACATCTGTGGCAGCACGTTAAAGGATAAAGGTTCCTAAAACCTTAACTACAAATATACATATAAAAAGAAGATACAAATTAAGGAAAAGATAAAATATATTGATGGAAGTACGGGAGATGCTCTTTAACATGCATATTATTGACTCAATAGATTGTTACGGCTTCAGAGCTATTAGGGTCTGCTGTGTCAATGTGTACTTAGGGACTGTTTAATATGCAGATGGTTGACATGACAGACCGAAGCCATTACAGTCTATCATGTCAGGGGGGATACATGAATACGCACTTTGCCAACACTGTAAAAAGTCCCTTTAAAATACAGTTGCTGTGCATACTTAGCTGCTTTTTAAAATGATTCAATAGCTTTGGTTCTTTGGATGCCCACAGACTATGTTTCTGGATTTATCAGCAACTAAATTTATTTCCAAATTAAGCCATTTTCCATGCGGAATGTACAGTCAGGAGGACAGGGTGTAATCTCAGATATGCAGCTCCTATCAAATCTTGTAAAATTAGCTATTGCACTTGTGCATGTGTAGAAGAGATCAGAATCTATCTGTCGGCATGTGTCTTTTTGAAGAATATAGTTTTGTCTTTTTGAGGGGTAAAGGAGAGTGTAGTCTCTTTTTTTCATTCAAATAATCTTCAGTAGCAATTAAATAGCTTATGCTACCTAAGAGATCAGTTATTACAAGATAAGCAGCATGACAGTTTGGAAAAACTGAATAAGTCTTTGATTATTTACTAAGTTTTGATATCTGCTATTTGCCTCAAAATGCTAAAAAGTGAAGTATAAGATACAAACATGAAAGGCTTATTTGATCATCATAAGGAAAGGAATCAGTAGTTTTGCTTTTCTTTTCCTCAACAACTTATTTTTTATTAAAATAGCAAAGCCAAGTGTTGTGTTTAATAAGATATATTTTTTTTCATTTGAATATCAAATGGAAAAATACAATTAAAATATTTCTGCTTTTCCATTAGTCGTAGGCTATATTTCAACAACACATATATCTAAGAAGCTCAGCATACACATTTGGTATATATTAGATGCTTCTAACAGATGCCCAGACCTCTTCCCCTGATTTTTAATGTTCTTTTTTATGGCAACGATCCAGGGACATTTTAATTTGCAAGCCTGTGAACTTGGAAATAATACTTGTAGTGGGGCATTATATCTAGTCCGTTCCTTCTAAGTTTATTGTCATGTGCCACCTAGCTCTGATTTTAGCTGATTTGCTGGTCTGAGGCACACTGTGAAACTCCAGCACAAAATTCACCAAGCAAAAGCATTCTGCCTTGCAAATAATAGTAACTGTGCAATGTTATAAAGGCCTTTCTTCTAATCTGTGGGACAGCTGGGGGGCAAATCTTGCAAAAGAGAAGTGCATTTTGAGGCAAACGTGCCGCCTGATTTTCTGACAGCTCCTTTTACCGCCTAGTGCTAACAGGGAGGACATCAGGGCAGTCGGGAAGCGGTGGTGATGGGTAGGGTAAGTGCCATGAGGTAGGAAGCGTGGAGAGGACATTTTCCATAGCCTGTCACACACGTGTTCCTGGGTCTTCTGTGAGATTTCTGCAGTGACACAGGAAAGCCAGGAAAAGCCTGGGGGAAAAAAGGGGTCCAGGAAAGCCCAGGCGGTGGCTGCTTCTTACAGCTGAATGAAATCACCATGCACTCCAGGAGAGGTCCCTAAAGGGACATGTCTCTCCCTGTGCTGAGTTACCTCTGCAACAAGGAAGGACCAAGCAGCAGGAGCCTGTGCCGCGGGAAAACGTATCATAGCCTCAGACAGCACCAGTGCCGGTAGGAAAGGTGCGCTTTGCTTCCTCCCCAGCCCTGGGAAAGCGTGTGTACCCCTGTGGTTGCCTCTTGGCAATGGGTAGTGACCATGTCGGTGGGACCAGGAGCCCCTGCACCCCTTCCTGCTCCACCTTGGCCCATCAGGGGTGGCTGGGGGGGTACATGTTGTTCTCTGGGGCTCTGCCTTTCTCCTTCCCTGGGGGGGCCCTGAGAGCTCCGCATCCCTCTCTGTGTACCCATTGGGGAAACGTCAGCTGAAACAGGCACGTATGACAGTATGATATGGAGAGCTATGTTACCTGGTGCTAATCAATAAAGTGAAAATGTGGCTTTTGACAGCATTTGTAATTTTGACTATTGCAATGGTGTGCCATTTCATTGAATGCATCGTGCTTCCGTGCCCCATTAAAGCATGGCTGGCATCACTTTCAACTATTCACAAATGCTGAGATGTTGAAAAATGTAACATTTACAAAAGATACATCTGGTGTATATTTACAAGGCTCAGGAATCATTTAAATAGTGCCTGTGCCATTACCATATTAGGAGAAAAGTTAGTCCCAGCCCCATATGTGAAATCAGTAGTCAAATGTGTGCTGGTGGGAAGTCCATTGATATGATACAGTAATTTAAGGTATTAAACGTGAGCATACCATACTGGGTGTAATACCCAAATGAGATAAGTATAGACTGGCTTAACATGTGTGACAGTTGCCTGTATGAACCTCTTTCAAACTATGTGGTCACAAGAGAATTATATGTTTTGAGGGATAAATGTTTGATTTTTTGATTAAAGAAGAATCTTTGTCTTCTCATTGTGAGAGGTCATCCTATTTATTCTTATTCTTCCATGAGAATTGTAAGACCTACCCAGGAATTGAGGAAAAAGATGTTGAACAGCTTCCTTTATATCACATAACACATTGAGGACAAAAAAGGGTTTGTGTCCTCCTGCCAGTGCAATACCACTTAAGCTACATTTGAAAACTATTTTTTAATTAATGCGATGGGTCATGTTTTCACCACACTAAGGCAGGAAATCCAAGGTAAACCAGATACTCCCTTTCTCAGTCACACAAACATGAATTAAGCATGTAGCATCAGACTTAATTTCAATTTCTAGGTCTGTAATTGAATCTAGCTCAATGTGAACTTTTTTTTTCTGCACCATCACATTGATATCTGGATGTTAGTGACATTATTTAAAGCAACAAATCAACCTATAGGACTGTGTTCAGCTATACTTTATGTCATTTGACAGTAAATGGAATAAAAAAATGTTACTTTTCTCTAGGGGCAGATTTGTTAAAGGGTTTTCATCTTTTGTCAAGATATTTAATCTTGGAATGTTACAAAAAAATGCACAGTTTGTACAAGTGCAGATTTCTGCATGCACAGTTTGCCTGATTGCTAATTTGGATGAAGACGCTTAGGCTTAACACAGGCAAATGAGAGAGGAAAGATAATTTTTGCATATATCCTTCTGAGTCAAGTGTGAGTCCCCAGACCCTAAGTGAAGCAGGTATCCACTTTTGGGGCTGAAGACTGTCACTCTGGATTGCCCCATACATCAGTCTCAGTTCATGCATGCCAATGAGAACAAATTCTAACAATGAGCTGTTGAGTGATGCCAGCAGAAATGAGTGTTTCTGAAAGCTTTGGGGTTTTGGAGAAAGCAGCTGAATCCGACTCCATGGCACTCACCACTGCTGACTAAATGAAGGAGGGTGAGATTTTGGCAAAAGCCTCCCACATAATGGACAATTGTGAACACACCCTTGTTTTCCAGCGGGCTGAGTAAAGCTGATATGGGACTACAGAATTAAGCCAAAATGCCCAACCATGTTATTTCCTCAGAGGGGCTCACTACAGAACAACCTATCCAAAATTATTAGTGCTCCTAGTAATTATTATTATTAATTCCTGTTGGTAAGCTTGTTCCTCCATCATGGTACCAATCACGTGCTGGGATGTCTACCGCTTAGGACACTGTACGCCTTTGGAAGTGGATGATTGTTTAATTGGTAGATTGTAAAGATGGGCTGACCTATTGCCTTTTCGTGTTTTGCTTTGTTTCAATTGCCTGGACTCTCGCAGCTCCTTAGTAGCTTTTCTGATCCATCATGTCAGTCTGGCAGCTGTGCCTCTGCACTCTGCCTGCCTGCCCACCGTGAGCCAGATTTCAATCTCAGATGCATGGCATACCCTCCTCCCTCGCTGTCCTCTCACCAGAGAGCTGATTTTGCCTACACCTCTACTAAATGGCTTCATTTTAATGGGAACAACTGCTTTCTCCCGTGGGTCCTCTCAATCCAGGGCACTAGGTGTGCAAGGACAGAAGAGGGCACATTCCCAGATGTCTCTAGGTGTGTGCTATGCATCTGAGATCAGGCTTCCTCCTCGCATGCACAGGCTGAGCCCCCCACCTAACCCAGAGAATGGTCCCGCTCAATACCATGGCCATTTTAATTTGGAAATATTTCCCCCATGCTGGGTAACTTCTGCCCTTATTTTGGACTCCCTGCTTCTCTCAAGCTGAACTTCTCTGTGGCAAGCAGTCCTGCAAAGGACAGCATCTCGAACTCCATTTTACATTCGTCCACCTGGAAAAATTGTCCTTGGAGGTTTCCACCTCCTCCCCAAAACTAAGAAAAAATTGATTGAAAAATGGTTGTAATTGTATTAGCAAATTTTCAAGAGGGAACAGATTTTTTTGCTGCCAAGCTGTATAATGGGTGTTTTTGAGAGGTCGTTAACTTCAACAGTGTAGTCAAAAACAGCGTTACACCTCGCACCGCATTCTTCGTTAAGCAATTAAGTTACTGATAGGCTTTTACATTTATTTACCTTGATGGAAAGATATGTTTACTCAACCTGAGTACGAATCAACATGAGGAGGGTGAAGTTCAGAGTAAATTTGACTAATGATGTTGTGTTTTCATCCTTAAAAGAAAGAAAAAAAGCCTTCTTGCTTTTGATGCTATTTTATCTTCATTGGAAGGGATCCGAAATGATCCCAACTGTCATGTGAGCACTCAGTTAGGCTCAGATCCTCTTTGATTGCAGCTGAACATCTCTCTCTGTTGGCTCATACCTTCTCTTATATGAATACAGCGTACTGCACTTCAGGTTGTTTATTGAACAGTGTTTTAACTCTTCTTCTGTGGATACTCTCATGATCATATATCTTTAAGTAAAATATGGGCTGCAGCCACCTTTGCCTGGGGAGATGTTAATGCAGCTGCATCACTGATGTGAAAGAATAATTTCCTCTTGGTTTCAGAATAACTTCTAAAATACAAACCTGAGTGGTACAAGTCATATTTCTTTCAGTGAATCTTAATTATCTCACCTTTTCTTTCAGGCCCACTCTGTTCTTCAGCCTTGTTTCATGGATTTCTATCTCTCCAAATAATTCCTCAGCATCCCCTTGAATGGCATCTACTGCACGTGAGCATCCTCCACCGTCTCTAAGATACTTTTGTTGTTTTTCTTTTTTGAACATTTGTTTTTTTGAGATGACATTGATAGACGTGAGGCCTAAGTCTGGAGATGTTCTGTGGGTAGAGCTCACATTTATTTCAGTATGTTGAGCAGTTTTAGGATCTGATCCATATTGAAGACTAGCACAGCGTAATGAGGCCTGGGCATATAAAACAATATGTATTCTAACACAACTCACTCAAAACAAATATGTTCCCTTCTCTTCGGCTAGTATAAACAAACAATCTCCATTGTGTTCGGCATGACTCTGCTGCGCCGCCTCGCACAAGGCGAGAGCTTGGCTTCCCAGATCACGAAACAGCATCTCCATCCTGCTACACGGGTCTTCCCACTGCATGCCCAGAGAGCCCTGTGACTTAGGACACCAGTCCTAAAGGCTGACATCAGCCTGGTGCTAAGCCCTAAGTGCTTTACGGGGAGAACTTTTTTCACTATGGGTATATTTAAACGGGGTCTTGTCTCTGAATCCTGTGCTCTTCAGTCTGACAAAACTGATTCTGGATTTCAGGGCAGTTTTCCACAGTGAGAAAGCAAAGAATCAGTGCAATAGTTGTTGCAAGATGACCTGCAAAATCTTCCCCTCTGATATCTAAATTTCCTTCTGATAAAAATCATCAGCCACATGAAAAATTTGTGACGACTTGAGGTGGAAACACGAGCAAGGGCTAGTTCAAAACTCATGTAAGAGATTCATTGTCTGTGTTCAAACCCAGGTGTTCCTCCTGTGATTGAACTCAGACTTTTATGTTGTTCTGCAAAACCATCAACCTCTCCTGTAACTTGTGCTGGAAGCAGAGTGAGCTGTTCTGGCACTGAAATGATTTCATTGTTAGGCTAAGTGTTACACAGATGGCATTCTTAAACGTAAAATTCTTTTTATGATTCTTTCGATTTCATATTTATTTCATTAGATCATTATTTATGTTAAAGAGTCACCATTAATATGAAGTGTGTTCAGCTTAAAAGAAAATGTTGAGAGGAGTTTCAGGTATCTGATCCTCAATCCTTTATTTTTGTGTTTTGCATTTTCTAATTTAAAATGTTTTTTTGTGTCTCTAGATGCTATGTGACAGAATCCACACAAACAACAGAGGGGAAAGAACCTCACTTAACTGATTAGAGAAGAGAAGCAGTGAAAGGGAATATGCACAAAGCGCTGCCAAGTTCACAGAGCAAAAGAATAGATAAAAAATAGAATAATTTCACCAACAATTTTTTTTATTTATTTAGAGTAATGCGAAGTATTTCTTATATAGCAGCAGAGAAACAATTTTCAGACAAAAAACGATTTCTTAATCAAGGGTCTCTAATTCAAAATATATTTATTTAATAAACAGTAATTATGATAGCTGTAACTACTCATTCATATCAATAATTCATTCAGAAGTAAACCATATCAACATATTAGCATTTATTTTTCCATTTAATAGGTTGTGATTTAAAATAAATGTAAATCGTCATAATCATTGGGCTCCATATGCTGGGAAAGAAAAAGTCACCTTAAACCAGATGCATGTTTTGAAAAAAAAAAGGGGGAAGACAAGTTGTTCTAAAGAAACAGCATATGGGGCAGATACTAAGCTGGGGTAAAGATGCTCTGCTTCGTAGATGTTAACATAGCTTTAAACAGAAAGAGGATAGATTTAGATTAGATATTAGGAAGAAACTTTTACTATGAGAATGATGAGGCGCTGGCACAGGTTGCCCAGAGAAGCTGTGGCTGCCCCATCCCTGGCAGCGTTCAAGGCCAGGTTGGACGGGGCTTGGAGCAACCTGGGCGTGCACCTGCCCATGGCAAGGGGGGTGGAATTAGATGATCTTAAGGTCCTTTCCAACCCAGATCATTCTATGATTTTCTGATCCTGTGATCCTATGATAATGTGCCTGAGTTATGCCAGATGAGATTCTGGTCAGTAATTTTGAATAAATGGATGTTTTAGAGGGTTTTCCACTGAGTCATATAATAATTCCTGTTTTTAAGAAAAGAGATAAATATGATTTCTTCCAGTTTTAATCAGGAACAGGCAATAAATGTGATCAAGAAAATTCTAGTTTGAAGCTGTTTATGTGTGGAAACAATAGTCTGTTTGCAAGTGGTAGGCTGGCTTTGCACGTGTATGTGCTTATGCGCGTGGAGCTGTATTTATTTTTTCCTGTCACTCTCCTAACTTGTATCCATAACTACCCACCTTGTTTTGTCAGCTGACAGCTCTTTTTAAGCTCTCTAACCCATCAGCACTCCCTCAGCAAGCTCTGTTGAAAATCCGTCTTTCTGTCCCCTGCCTGGGGTCCAGAGAACGGTGTTTGGAGGCTGCGGAGCAAGGCTGCGCTTGTTAGAAAATTCTCTTTTTCTCTTGGGCATAGGAGAAAAAACAAAGAAGGACCCAAGCCCTGTTCAGCATGTGCTACTGCTGCTAAAGCATCTCAAGCACTTGGTGCAGATCTCATCTTGCAGTTTTTCCTGTTGCTTTTGCTTTCAGTAGGTGACGGTAGAGCTCGGGACGGGGAGTGGGATGTCACTGTGCTGCCTGTTCTGCTCCCACGTCCGAGCCAGTGCTGATGGCACACCCTTTGGGCCTCACCAGAGCTATAGGGCCCTCTTGTCCTTTGATGAGCTCAGCAAAGCCCTTTTCCTCCCACAGACAGAGCACCCTGTGTTCTGGCTGGGAAAATAAGGCTGTGCACCCTTTCTTCCCCTGACCTATGGCAGTGATGCTTCCAGGGGACATCTTGAGGCGGTGGCTGCCGTCACAGCATGGAGAGCACTGTGTGGGTTAAGCCCGCAAAGAGGAGTTTTCACAGCCTCGCAGGTGAGTTGTGTCGCTCTTGCAGTTATCCTGTTACTTCTCCAAGGCTGCAGGTGCTGTCCCAGCGGTGACTGCCCTGCACATGTAGCCTGTGGTGCATGGGGGCGTAGGGCCACAGGGCAGGCAAATTAAGGTGATACCTGACTTTGCGCTGTTAACATTCCTCCAAAAGTTTTTAAGGAGAAAAGCGAGTCATGTTCTCTAATTTTTCCCATCCTAATAAGGAGGAGCCATGATTTTTCCACAAGTTATTGCATTATTCCTCTCTCCTGTGTGGCTCTGATTTAGTGCTGGATGAAGCTCAAAAGGAGGATTAGTGTAGATATACTTCCATATGCTTGGATGCATTTCTGAACTGTGTGTGTACCATCCTCACTGCTTTTGATGGAAAAAGCTGGGCTATAAACCTGATGAGAACAGGCTTCCTTGCAAGATGTTTAGTATTTCCTGCTTCCATTTGGGCCAGAAATACAGCACATCCAGCCCCTTTTGGCCCTGCAGCTCTTGGTCATGGGCTTGCCTGAAATACAGAAAATCGCAGCAGTAGAAAATGAATGGGGGAATAAAAGGAAGTTAATTTTTCTCTACTTTAATAAAGGCTAGATTAGGGTTTAGTTCTGGTTTTGGATGAAACTTTGCTGAGGAAGGGCATAGGTAGAATGTTTTATTTTAATGGAATTGGTTCATCTGTCTTTTAAATGGTCACACTGGAGTTCAAGTCCCTTTTTTATGGTGCTGAGTAAAAGAACCTGTACTCCTTTTTAAGAGCTGCACCTCCTGGGAAAATTAGGGCTGGCTGTAAAACCCAACTGTATTGTATTCAAGCAAATTGGGAGCACAAGAAGGGAGAAAGAAGAACAGAAAGAGCAAAAGAGGGAGAGAAGGAGGCTTTCTCAAAATAAGTTGCTACAGTGAGTTGTGCTACTCCTTGGTGTCACACATGGCGGCTTCACTATACCAATATCTGATCATTTTTCTAGCTGGTAATCAAATTGTTTAATAGTTAAACACCAAGCCACACTGAACTTGATCCTAAGACTGCTGTTCTATTGCCAGTTAGGGACTTTCTTCTTTAGTCTTTATTTTTTTTAAAGAATTTCCCAATAGTACTGTAATCAGTCGATCGTTTTTGCTGATTCCCCTCTCCATTACAAGGGTTTCCGAGTTTATGAATGAAAGGCTGTGTTTTCTCAACCAAATCCTCCGCTCCTTGCTCTATTAGTAAACTAATGTTAACTTACAAGATTGGACTGAAACCTCAGGCTCTGCTAGCTGGATGCTTGGGGAGTCCAAGCTGGCTAGGTAAAGAAACACCTTTTTCATATGCCCGGTTCCTGCGTTGCCCCACAAGTTTCTCTCAGTACAAAGGCTGACATTGTCTGCAAAGAGCAACTCAGATTACGGCCCCTTCCAGCTGCATTGCCCCTGACCCTGATCCTGCCCCAGGCTGCCCATGCTCTGCCCTCCCCACATGCACAGAGACTTCAGGGGCAGCCTGATCTCTGCCAGTGTTGTCTGTTCTTGAGGGTGGCCTTGGATGCATTTTAAAAGGCAGTGCAGACGCTCTGCAGGGATAACATGGAATGATTATTTTAGGGCAGATTTTCCCCTGAAAAAAAATAATAGTTCTACATGCACGCAGTTTGATCTTCACACAAAGGATTTATATAAGAACTCACTTCTCTCTGTCAGCTACAAAAAAAAAAAAAGCAGCGCATTGGCAGGATTTAGGGAACGGTGCAGGCCAGAGGATAGCAGCAGACAAAAGGGAGTTTTTCTTCTAAGAACATCTGCACAGCTGGAGCTCTGGCAGAGCTGCAGTTAGAAAGCCTAGGTGTTGCCTGGCTGGGGCAAGGGACAACGTCTGTTTGGCACCCTCCTGACATGCAGATTTGGCCAGTGGTTCTTAGAGTACTCGTCAGTTCCATCCCCTGCTGTGTGCACACAGATGTATTTGCATTATTTTGCCATCAAATGCCTGGTTTTGGGAATCTGCCACCCTGGAGGTAAACTGTACATAAATGATCTGAGGGTAAGTGTTGAGGAAAAAGCTGTGATACCTTTACATCCTAAAGTGGATGTAAAACAGGCAGAAAGTTCACCTGGTCTCTCAGGAACAGAATTGCTGCAGTGGTTCTAGACCAGCCTAACATCCCAACTGCTAAATGCTCTGCAAAAATGTGCCTATCCCTCAGGGTGGAGAGAGTTAACAATAGATCTGCTGGAGAAACAACGCTGGCAGCCTAGCAAGGGCACAGCAGGATAAGCAAGATGCTCCCTTTTGGCACCTGCACCCCCAAAAATCTTTCTAAGCTTGGGTCTCCACTTTATGAGTGTAGACTGGCTAACTGTCCAATCTGTGTTGTGGCGTGAAGGAAACGTGCATGTGAGTCTGAGGTTGCTCAGACTTTTGTCTGTCTTAGAACAGACAGAGGTGGCCCCATTCAGCCATCTCTGCCCTTCCTGGGGAGTAAGCCCCGAATTCAAAGACAGATCCTAACAATACAACCTGTGTGCTTGTCTTTAATATAGCATGATTTTAAAAACTGAATATAAGCAGCGATGAGGCTTTAGATCTTCCTCAAATCTCAATGTAAGTTTGAGGTTGTCAGACAGTACTGAAACGAGAGATCTGGAGTAGGAAAATTAGCGAACACAAAAGTCATGATATTTACTCAGTTTATGCATTTTCTCTCTTTTTTTTCCATAAAACCTGCATAACTGGCGTGTAATTGTTTTGCTAAGTGAGCCTTGAAAGCAAAAGTCTTGATAGCTGTCACATATCTTCTTTGTAGTACAGTGTGTTGTCCTTATAAGCTAATCAGTAGAACTTGCTCAGAAGAACTTAATCAGCAGAACTGAGCATATTGTCAGCGCTTAACAAATAAGAAATTATAATAATATCACCAGTTCCTTTTGACACAACCTATCAAACTTTTGCTTTATTTCCAGGAGTGCCTTACTTGCTTCCACTTAGGATTTAATACCTACTAGAGCTCTGCTTACTCTGGTTGAGAGGACTGGTGATATGACTTAACAGAGTGAAAGTATTGATTGAAATAAAATTTTGACAAATGGCAGAAGAAGAATCCCGAGAAAGTTCTTGGACTGTTCCTTTGCACTTACTGGTGTTGCTTATAAGACTTGAAAATTGAATTCAAGAATAGATTTGATCTGCTCAATTGTTAAAATGTAAAAAGCTTTTCTTACAAGTTAATAGAATCACATTTGAATTTCCTGATAGTCTCTTTTTTAAAAGACAGACTCATTAGGCTTTCCTTACAGGAGGGTGAATGTATCCAGAAGAACATCTATTATTATTAATTATTTTTATTATAAGGAGCTTGGGTAGCTCAGAGAGTTGTTAATATATCTGGGGCTATCACTTCTTTGTCACCATTGTAATTTGGCCCAGGCTGGGAGTTACTGACAATCATTTCATTTTCTGATTATTTGGTAGTTTATATGCAATTAGTTGGTGGGTTTTATTCACTTTCAAAGCGACGTATATCTGTTTTATAAAGAAAACCACTGGGTCAGCTCTAAGCTGTCACTAATTGTCACAGGCTTAAATGGAACCGTGTCAATTTATCCCAGTTGAGGATCTGACCAGTTATCGCAACTGGCATTAATTAGCAGATGTGTTATCAGACTCCATGGAGATGTCCCGGGTTGAGTGACAACAGAGGCGCTCAGCTGCCACGGCCAGTGGAGATGTGCCAGCTTGGCAGCTGATGGCAGGTGGAAAGTCCAGGTCACCCCTGATGGAAGCATGGTGGTGGCTCCTGCCATCAGACCCAATGCAGGTGGAGCCCCAGAGCATGGGATGGTTGATTGCATTAGACTACAAGCAATACAAGGCACTTCGGAGGGCAGAAGGCAGGGAGGGGAAAGGAGGCAAGAGGGCAGGATGCTCCAGCACTGAACTGAACTCATCCCTGAAGCTGGGTATGCATGAGAGGTTGTACTGCTAGTGCAAAGAGAAAGCCACTGTCAAACATATTTGGGCTCTGGCTTTCTGGGTCCACCTTCTGAACTGACACTGCAATGTCAGTTGCACGTGTGTGACAAAGGGTGGGGGAGGGACCTCTAGAAAGAGAGCATCCTACAAAGCAGTAGGATTTCACAGTGGCAGCTACTGACACCACAGTGTTATTATGGCTGTAAACTAGGGGTTTGGACCATGACCAGGGAAGTGTCTTGAGCGGGTCACGTGAGTGAAAGAAGAGCAGGAACATGACACATTTGAGAAGCTGTACCTTTACCAGGAGAAGGAAAAATGTACCATCCTCCCTCTGCATTTAACTGAGTGCAGTGTGGGTTAAAACCAAGCAAGTAACCCGTGCAGATACTCCTTGCTCAGTAGCAGCCACCCCATCTCCTTTCTCATGCCCATCTGCCACCATGGGATGGTGGAAAGGAACAAGCTGCCAAGTTAATGGTGTGGGACCTTTGTAAAGGTTTCTGATCTCTCAGAGTTCACAGGACAAACCTGGACCTCAGGTAGCTCAGGGAGTAATCTTTTCAGCTACTGATACAGTTTCAAAATTGGCTCAAGTTAACTGACCCATGCTTTCTGGTGCACTGGGAAAATAATTCTTTTCACTATGAGAACCTTTTGGGGTAACCCAGGAAAGGGAAACAGCAGCAGAGTAAGAGTTAAGTAGTACTGGGAATGGAGAGGTCTTTAGGCTGGTCCCAGGCCTTTGACCCAGCTGATGGGAAGATGCAGAACATCTGAGGGAGGTGCAACAGTAACTACCACCTGAAAGTCCTCTGTCACCCTTTCTTCACACTTCTCCCACCATTTTAAGCAAGATGTGAAAAGTGGTTTTGTTCTGTGGCAAATCTGGTTCCTTCTCTGAACAGCCGTCTCTGGGCCTAAAGCCACAAAAGGAGATGACTGAGACTCATGTGGAACATAGATGTCAAAGTCCAGGACCCCAGTCCACACTTTTCCAAGTTCATCACCCCCATTTTTTCTAAATTAAAGATCTGAAGACACCTAAAATCTTTCTTCTGCTAATGCCTCTTGGCCAGACAGTTACCAACTCAGCCAAGTTGAACTTCTCAGAGGCTGCAGATTCACCTTCTTAAACTATGCATTGCTTTGCCTCCATGTCAAAAAAGAGCAACCTGGCAAAACACATGTAACACATGGTCAGGACTGAGCAGCACACAAAGTGCAGCAGATGCCTTCACTGTCATTCAAAGTAAATGCATTCAAAGTCCACCTGAGCTTCAGGAGGTCCAAGCCCTAAAGAAGGTCTAAGCCCTAAGTTCTCTTATCGGTGAAGAGAGCAGGAACCCTGCCTAGGAAGCTGTAAGGTAAATATTCATGGGGGAATATATTTTCCATACTTCCTGCAGTAGTGGTGCCGATACGCATGAGGTTCTCTGGAAGGAGTTTAAGGCAATAGGGTAGAGAATAAGATAGATACCTTCTCCAGCCCTCCTCTGCTGAATTAGCTTGCTCTGTGCTTTGCTGTTTTGGATTGGTGCAAGATAGAGGATCTCGTTAGGTATACTCATTGCTGTGTAAGGGGTTTCTAAAATAGTGGCTTCACAGCCTAATGAAAATATAGTGATTTTTCAGAAAAATCAGTAGAACATATCCTCAAAGGATATACAGACCTGATGATTATTGGAGTTTTAATTAAAATAGCAGGTAAAATAAGTATTATGGTGTGTTATTGTTTCTAAGATAACAACAGAATAAAGGTGCCCATTTCTTTCCTGAGTGCAATTTTCTAAATGAAAAAGTAAACATTAATATCTTCAGAGATCTTACTGATCTTGTACGATAATTTAGAAAAATATGTCTATTAAGGATAGTTATATATGCTTTTTGTTGGAAATGCAATCACAGGATATGCACATAGCTGCAATCTGTAGACAGATTAAGTAAATTAAATCACTCAATGTCTTTTTTCAATAGCTCTAAAGTTAAAAGTAATTTGCAAAGAAAATACTCAGTTTCAATTGGTTTGTAATATCTGTTAATGATCTTTGGAAAAATTTCTGATAACACGCGGGAATTCCCTCAGGGACAGGGTTGTGAATAAGTGGATTTTTTTAAGTTTGAGATGTCATTAGCTAGTGATTTCTTTGAAGTAAAAAGCTGTTACGGAATAAATTGCAGAGGTATACAAGTGAACAGGACAATCATTTTTATGAATAATATACATTATTTCCACTGTGCTTTCTGCCCCCCAAAGAAATAATTTACAATCTAACTTGCCATTACAAACACCCTGGAATCACAACTGCTTGTGTATTTTGTGCCTACTGTCTGTGTGTGCTCTGTCTTTATGCAAAAGTACAGATTGCTGGTGTAAAACTGCTAGTGTAAGGAGCTGATTTGCTCCTTTTAATTTCTTTTTTTATTTTCTCCTCAGTAGAGAGCTTTTCCAACCCACAAGGCTGAAACAACTTCCCATAACTGCAAAGACTCCATCACAGCTATTCCCTAGAAGACATCCCCCCTGATTTCTTGTGGGGCCTGTAAGATGTCTGAAGTTGTAGGTAAGTGTAATCATGGAAAAAAGTGCCTCTATTTTTGTGGTACCATGTTAGCACTAACATCTTTTTAATGGTTGAGAGATGAACCAGATATCTCTCATACATCACCACAATAAGGTAACATTTCTTAGGACAAACGAGATCTCCTGGTCTCTGCCCCCATCTGAGGATATCTGAAGTAGAAAAGAATGTCAGAGGCACCACAGACTACATCTGCCCATGGGGAACATTGCCATGCTTCTGATGTTCAGATGTATAGTTGAGCCATGGGCAGTTGAGGAAGGGCCAGATGTCTCTGTAGGTGGGTCTGGGTTTAGACAGGGACAGGGGACACTCTGAAGGGTGGTCTGGGTAATGGATTAGGACTCCAGGGTGTGCTGTCACACAGATCAAAAGACAAGGCTAGTTGCAGCCATTGAGCCTTTGTTTTCCTTACCTTCCTCCAGACCTCTTTTGCCCAAGATGTTACTGATCTTGGTCTGCTTTTTCCTGATCTGCAGACAGGACTTAAGGCACACCATGCTAGAATGAATGTGATTGCTGCCTGCAGGGTTTCCACACAGGGCTGGGGGTAAAACAATTTGTTCAGCTCTAGAAAGAGATGTGAACACGCACCAGTTTGAAAAGGCTCCTAGTCTTTCCTGATCCTCTGAAGGCCTAGGGTAGGAATCAATGCCTACCCTGATAATCCATCACAGGTTAGACAGTCCCTCAGTTCCCATACATAGATGTTCAGTGGTGCTCCGCACTTTGAGAGTAGTAGCAGTCCTGCCTGGCTGCTCCTTAGTGGTCACTGGCACTGGTCAATCCTAAGATGCCTTTACTTTGACTCAGGCCAATACCAGACAGTATGAAAGGAGACTTTCGCTCCTCACTGTGTCTGTAAAAGTGTAAGAGTGTACTATGGATGAAAATGCCTTCCTGACCCTGTCTATTGACTGGCATATGCCAAGAACTGCTGGGATGATTAGGCATTATTACATAATAGCAGCTAGTAAAACTCTCACAGATTTTTTTAAGGCTAAGAAGCAACCGTTATTATCATCTAATCTGATCTTCTGCATAATATATGCTACGGAACTGAACCCAATCTGAACTTTGTGTGAAGATTTGCTTTTATGCCTAAAAATGCCTCCTTATTTACAAATATGATGCTGTTTTTCTCAGTACTGTCCATGCAGCAGCAAGTTCCATTAATTAACTGCACATTGTTTGGAAAAACAATACCTCTTATCCGTTTGAAATTTGATAGCTCTTCGTTTCACCTTGCAGGGTAGGAAAGGTTTCGTTTTTTTTTTTTTCCTTTGCTGCTAATTAGGTTGGAAGATCACGAGGGTGAAATGTTATTTATATTATAGTCATGCTTAAGTAGAGCTCTGACAAAGCCTGGGGATCCCATTGCACGAAGTGAGGGAGACTGTGCAAGCCCTTCAGGGCTGAAGCTACTTGAATAGACAAATGGCACATTTTCGTGGGAGCTGAGTGATTTAACTAGAAAGATTGTCAGGCAAGTCAGTGGATTTGTACCTCTGAATCACCTATGCTTTTCTGAAAACTCATCCGAAGTTTGAAAAAAAAAGGGTATGGAAAATTGAAGTTTCTAAAACTGAGACCAAAAAATGAGCTTAGGATATAGTCAGTAAACAAATAATATGTAGCTCTGTGTCCTGGCCTCTGTCCATAGGTCACATTGGCCTCCGGTGGCTGCAAGTCCTCTAAGGAGAACAGGGTACACTGAGCAAAATATCTACAATGTCTGCTTCATGCGAGGGAGTAAAGCCTTCCAGAAGAACTGTTAGGGTCCAAGGACATCTTCTAGATTATCTCAGGCAACAGCACTTGTTCCAAGTTTATGGAGAGGGTTCATGAAGAATTTGCAGTCCCAGGAGGGTGAATCTTCCCTGAAAGAGAAGTTGGTGCTTGTGTTCTTTATCTCTTCTCAAGAAATTTCCCATCCTTTTGGCTTTTATCGTTTTTATTGCCATTCTCTGGACTTGTTCTATTTCTACTTTCTTTTTTTCAGGGATGAGGTGACCAAATTTGAAGACAGTATTCAAAGTGAGGATATGCGACTGATTTATATAATAGCATTATAATATTTTCCATATTATTCTCTAAAACTCTTTTCTTCGTACAAACCCTATAAGATTCTTTTTAATTCTTTGAACTACAATGCCTTTTAACATCTGTAGTTTACTCTGATCAGATTTTGACAAAGGAATAAAAGGCACCATTTTTCACATAGAATTTTATTTATTGTTTGAACTTTAGAGGAGAAGTTGGTTAACTTACAATTTAAAATTCTTGGCAATGTAGACCATTGGGCAAGGATTTCATTATCAGCCCTTCTATGCTTTCTGTAGAAATGTGTAAGGCTGAAAGTTGGTGCAGAAGGTCTTAGCTTAATAGACTTGTCTTTTGTTTTATAAACAAAGCAAAAGACTTAACTGGAGTTGCCAGTATTCCCAAAGATGTCAGAAATGTCATTCACCTGTACCCCCTTCGTGATGAAATGTGCTGGGACTGTGCATTTACATGCTGTTCAACCACGACCATGCACACTTACAAGTAGTACCCAAGTTCTGTGGTCTCCTGTTTATTGCACTACACACCTTCACACCAGGTCAGGGGAAGACCCCTTTGAAAATGAAGTGCTTGATGACTGCAGAGGGTGAAGATCTCACTCTTGTGTCACAGCTGGGTGTTACACCTTCATCAGGGTATTAGAAAAGGCTCAGGGAAAATGGTTACATCCGTTCTTATTGCAGAAGACACTTCCTGCAGCTACTGCCTTTCCTTAGAGTTACCAATCCAAGCACTGACCCTGCCTGACCCTACTTATCTTGTAAAAGCTGACAAGATCACAGCCTGAAGCAGTATAGCCACAGGCTCAATACTGGCTACCAAAATGCCTGTTTAGTATTTTCAAGAAACGCTGCTCTAAAGATTTGCAATACCAGCTGTTAGATATATGGACAACACCAACACACAGCCCTGACCCCTGAACATTCAGCCCCATTTACACAGAAATCTGTGCCTCTCAAGGGGCCAACACTGAGCTGCCGCAACATAGTGATTCCCTACCTGCAAGTGAGCTGGAATTTAAGCACCATGTGAGGATATACACTCAGATATTGGCTAAAACTACTCGAAAACTACAGTCTTGAGTTCAGAATTCATTGTTTGTGTCTTTCATCAGTTGCATACCACTTTAGCAATAGAAAAAGCTCTGCCATTTCTGTGTAATATATATATATATTTAGCTTAGTGTAAAGAATCTTCTTCATTCTTCTGTGACCAAAGCAGTTTTTCATCAGAAGGTATTTTTAGATGAACTGTAAGTTTCTTCCCTAGCAAACATTTTGGCTCCACTGTTTGAAAGCAAATGCACATTACCCCAGATACCTCTAAGGCTAAACACAAGTTTAAATATCCAAGAAATACTAAGGGACCAATCTGTTTTAATTGTATATACACTCATACACAATATACAAAAACAGTTCTTGCAGAACGGTTTGGTGTGTTTGGGTTTTTTGGCTTGGTTTTATTTTGGTTTTAGTTTGGTTTTTAGAACATGGAAGAGACATGGAAAAGTCACTGGGGTCCTATTGCTCGTCTTGGAAACTTCTGCTGACTACAGCATCAGTTGGATTGGGCCCAGAGAAACCAAATACACACAAGTAACAAAGAGTTGGCCATACAAGCAAGGAAAATCACAGATAACAGGTGCACACAAATTAGCAATGTACCTTTTAGGTCATCCAGTACAGCTCCCTGACACTGTGAGATTGTTTCCTATGGCATATTTTCAGTTGTTTTGTGTGCCTAGATTAAATGTCCTAAGTGATGTCACGTCCCTAGGGAGAGATTGTGCTGCCTAGAGTATCTTGTTGTCAGAAGCTTTTTTTTTTGCCTTTCTTAACATCATCATATTTCTCCTAGTTATGTCCCTTTGTAAACTCCTTATTTTCCTTCACTGATGCAATTTTCTTCCAGTATCTTTTAACTACTGTGTTTAGTTAGCATAAAGCCAACCCATAGCTATTTAGATCATTTAATCTTCCCTAACAAATCAGTCCTTTCAGTCTCCTGGTTATTCCTCCTTTCCTCTTGTCACTCTCCTGCCTGTCAGTATCTTTTTTAGTTCTGAGATTTTAAAGATGTGATGCATTTCTCTGAACTAATGACAGATCCAGTATAGAGCTGAGCACCCTCCTGATGCGCCTAGGCAAAGCTGCCAGCAGTCTTGACAGATGCACAGGTAGTATCCTTCTCAAACCCCTTCCCTTGTGCCACTTATTCTATTGGCCAACAAAACCCTGTTAAAACAGTTAACCTAGCAGTTAAAAAAACCGAATACATGTCATTATAGATTTATTTTATTTCTCACAATATTAGGAGATGAGTAGCACAGATAAAAAAAATCTTTGTTACTGTTGCTGAGATTTTCTAACTCTTGGTCATGGACATCACAGGCTAAAAATTATGGAAGATGTCATCTTCTATAACTATATCTCAGTGTTAGAAGAGTACACTGTAGAAAGTAATTATAAATATAGTCAGAAGCCTAGCTGTTCACTTCAGGCAATAAATTCTGATCAACAAACAACACTA
>NW_009928990.1:29564-39566 GCF_000696875.1 Nestor notabilis
TCTTGGTTGTAATTGAATGTCTTTACCTTTGTGTTCTGTTGAACTTGAGGAATATAATTTTTAATCTGCTCTCTTTAAATTTTCATTAAGGAACGTTTCAGCTACCTGCAGCCTCATCTGATGATGTTTAATGATACCAGCTAGCTCAGTCTTCCATGTACTAGCAGGGGCTTCTTTAAATTGGTCAACTGTATGGAACATTGTTTTGAAGTTTAATGTACTTGGAATCAACCTTTTAAAATAATGGCATCTCTAAAGACAGTTTATATACATAGTGCACACATACATGCATGCATTTATATGTGCATATGTGTGTGCATAGATATGCAGGTAAGTGAACACATATGTACAGAAATGTTGATCTTCTTTACCTTCTTGAAATCATTACAGCTAGTATTAACATAAATGTGCTGTTAAATTGGCAGTGTTATACATTTTTGTTGGAGTTTACTCCTGTAACATAAAATCGGAAAGATAAGCTGTGAAACTCATGCAGCTGATGACATAATGCTAGGATCTCATGATGCTGAATGTCATATTTCTAGGAGTGTGGGATGGATGTTCCTTGCTGAAATAATTATACTGCCTATTGCAATATATGTTTCCTTGTTTTCATGTGGGCACTGAGATGTCCAAACCATTAAATGTATATGGTATAATGAGTCCTGTGTTTCTTATTTATTCTCAAGAAGGCATTAATTTTCTACGGTTGTTTTATTGTATAACAAAGCCAGCTACTCTAAGAATCTGTGATGAATATAGCAATAATCTGTGACAATATGCAAATTTACATTTAATAATGATGTCCAAATGTACATATGTGCATATAAATATGCATATATGTATATACAAACACACATAGAGAGACATATACACAAATTAAATGGAAGCAATTAGAATGTGGCAGAAATAGATTCAAAGATTACCTGTTACGGCTGTGTGAAGGGGTAATTTGAGCTATAAAGACATGCAAGAAAGCATAGCTCAATACACTCCATTGGCTCATTCCCATTATGCTCAACAGCGACAGGCTGTATGCTAAGACGGGGTACCAGCAGACATTCGTAATGACAGCTGGTTCAAAACAGAGCTTTCAAAATAGTGCAACACCCCTAACTTCCTTCCAAATCTTGGTGTTTGCCAGCACTTAACTGAGGCTGGTTCTTAAGGTCAGATGTTCAGATAAAAGTTACTCGGAAAGAATACGGTTCTTTATGTTTGAACTGTATATGTGTTCAACATATAAGCTCTTTGTTGCCTGTGAATTTGCATTTGAGCTCACAAATGGATTATTCTTGGCTACTACCTGCAAAAATGATGGATGTTTCTCCCTGATACCATGCCCTATTTGCCTGAGATAGTGTTCTATTGAATCACCTCCTGTGGGCTACATAACCCATGATCCAGACAGTAGCTGTTTCTTTTTACTGAGACAAAAAAAATTCCCTCAGCGTCTCTGTTGAGAAATGGAGGAAAAGTGGCTTCCCCTTAACGTCACCCACATCACACCCACTATGCTCAGCCAACTAGGAACACAGCAGAAAAAATACTTCACTTGTCCTGTGTGACTTTTCCTGGTGGATGAGTATAGAATCTGGAAATAAACACGTTCCTCCTTTGCAAGGAAGTGCAAACAGAGTTTATCTACTTGCATTTGAACTCAGCGAAACATAAAAAAGCACAGAAAGCAAGCTTGAAGATAAGACATGAATATAAGTAAAGCTAAATTTCACTAAGCTTAATTCAAGTGAAATATGACACATCGTTATAATTACTACACAGAATATGAGCTAATTAATTGTTATGCTGTGCTGGTGAAATAGTTAAGTATTCCATATGGGGCAAATAGAGCAGCTTACCCTGGGATGCTATGAAGCCAGTAGGTGGGGAGCATGCCATGAACAACCTTGTGAAAATTAGGCTGGTGAACCGATTTGGTCTTAGAAATTACTTTTCAGGGTGGTTAGAAAAATATTTTAAATCTGTGATATCACCTTGGTACCCCAAGTGATAAGTGTCAGACCTTCGCAGGAATTCAAGCAGCTAAAAATGCTGCTGTCTGGGGACCTTCAGAACTGTCTGGAAACTTCTCTCCAAATGAAATCAAGGAGACCTTGGCAGCAGGGTGCTTCTGAAAAGCATTAACCAGGTGTCTGTGAGTCTCTTGGGGAACTGACTCATTTTAGGAGTATTGACCCTGCTTCAGCTGGAGGTGCCTCCAGGGAGATGTTGTGGGGAACAGGGTGAAACGGTGCTCATTTCTGGAGGAGATATGGGTCTCTCTGAAACTAGAAGGCTTGTGCAGGGCTGCTTCTCTGCAGCAGGCTTGCTTGGCTTACTGATTCCCATCCTACTAGTTCCAGTATGGTACATATGAGTAGTGTTGGCCACACACTCTGGCTGGCGATGCTCCTGTTTGCCATCAGCCTTCCCTCCCGGATAAGGGCCGCTACCGACTGCTGAGGGGTGGCCAGGAGCAGCTCCCTCTGGTGAACCTCTTTTGTGCTTTTATCTCCCTCTTCTTGGCAGTAAGCTGCCACTGGCTCCCAGCCATGGCCCTCTCGCCCTCCCCAGTGCCCAGCTTGCATGCTCAGCCAGTGCCTAACATCTCTTCCAGCAGCTGGCCCTACTTTTCCTCCACAGCTGGCTGCTGCCCCCTACTGTGGTAATTATTATTTATTATGGATATTCTGTATACGTTATGTGTCCAGAGTCCAGTACTGTCTGAATCACTAGCAGGGTCCCACTGGGTGGGCAGAAACATGCAGCAACACACAGTTCCACATTGGTATTCACCTGGCTCTCACACAGGGAGATACTGAGGGGGAAAGAAAAAAAAAAGCACTATCTGATGTGGCACATACTCTCTGTCCTGTGTTACATGAACCCAGCAACAGCACAGCTGAGTGCACAAGGGCTTTTTCTCCACCTTGCTATCAATAACAGGTCTGTGCTATTCTTGCTATTTAGCAAGAAACACCTGAGGTGTTTTCCAAAAGTCATAGCTGCTGCTCAGTCACAATTTAACTCCCTGCTGCTGTGAATACAGATACTGCTTGGTTTTCAGTTGCTGTCACGACATAATGCCTTTAGACCACTGCATGGTTATATGGGACATAATTTTTGTTCCTGCTTCTCTCCTCCACCTTCTTCTCTGGAATTCTCTGTTCATGCCAGTTCCTTTGTGCATGCGTCCTTCTCCATGCACTTCACCCTTCCTCCTCACCCTGCCTCTCTGCAGATACCACCCTTGGTTAAAAACAGAGGAACTTTAACACCCACAACTTAGTGTGCAGGCAAAAGCACCCGGATGAAGAAGCAGCTTCTATACATTCAGAATCCTGAACATATTTCACACATACATGCACATGTGTGAGAGGCGGGTTCTCAGCTGTGGTGGTTAGGTTTATCTCTGTTCAAGAAGATAAAGCAATGCTGCTCCATGGCAGCTGAGGATCTGTCCCAGTATGTAAATGTAAATATCTATTTTTACAAGCCCTCCTACAGTTTGCTTAAAAAAAAAAAGGCTTTCTTTTTTAGCCACTGAAAACCAGCCAGTCAGAAATGTCCCACTTTCTATATTTTGTCTAATTCCTACCCCTGACTTACTTTGTAAGCTTTCAAAATCTAACGAATTCAAAAGAGACAGAGTGAATTAAAACTGAAGTAGCTTTGCCTTTAGTTCACTGGGCCTGCAGGAACTGGAAAAAAAAAAACAGGAGAGAAACTTAAAGGGTATGAAGCTATGTAAATCCAAATAATTGAAAATGTTTGATTGTAAGTGGGCTTACCAAACCCAGCAAAATTCCCACTGTCCTATTACTTGTAATCTTCTGCCCTTCCAGCTAGCTGCAGCAAGTTAATGTCAAAATCAAATGCTCATGTAATGCAATCTCTACATCAGAGCTCTTTCTGCCATGAATCGTTTTTCAGATTGTTTTGAGTTTACATTTAATTGCTTCCTCTGCATGCTATGTGTACACATGCACTCCTCCTGCCCCCACTGAGTCGTAAGTAACTGTCATGTAGGCTGGAGCAATAGTCTTTGGGTATGGAGTATTCAAACCTCAGCTCAAGGAGTTTGAATTCAGGAACTGATTTGTCCTCTTTAAAGATGGGAACCACATGTGTGGCTTGGATTCAGATCTTGGGGTGGATTCTGGATATGCTATTTTGAATGCATTGGGATTTGGGATTCAGACTTGTTTATTTGTTATGACACCAGTCTTAATACCTTCTACTGGGTGTTCACCTTTTCCCTAACAAGAAAGACAAATGCTTCCCATATTCCTTTCCTCTGGACTGATTTGTAGTTCATTCTAGGAACAAATAATCTTCAAGATACTTTTTGCAGTTTTATTTCTTAATATCGTCTATGACAATTGCCTATAGGTGACCTCTGCAAAAACTTTTGAACTTTTGGATCACTTAGTCATCTTCCTCTGAGAAGTGCCTGGTATCCAACTCTCCTTCTGAAGGGTACTCCACTGTTTTCTCAAAGTATCCTGATCCTACAGGGAGGTACTTCTCCCCCTTGTAATAGCCTCAGTGGTTTGAAAGACTGAAGAACCCCCTCATGGGGTGTTCCTGTCCAACAAACTCTTTCTTGAACTGCTGTACAGAACTGGTTTTTTGGGTTCCCCAAAACTGTGGTAAACTTCAAAGCTCTGCAATTCCCAGGATTTTCCTCACCTCCTTTTGAAGACAGGCAACGTAATAGGGCTTCCTAGCCTTCTTGTGCTGCTTCATTTTCCAAGGGAAGAAGGCATCCTCTTGTCAGTATCTTGGCTTTTTCTCACTTTATTTCCCCTCAGAACTCCCAGATGAACACCATCCGGTTGTGGTGATTTACTGCACTTGAGTTTCTCAAGTTACTCTACAACTTCCTCCTTAGAGACTTCAATCTGTATAAAGGCCACACTCTGATTTTCTTTGCAAAGTGCCTTTGGCACAGGAATTTCTACATGACTCTCAGCAGCAGACATGATGCAAGAGATTCATTTAACTCCTCTGTTAGCTTGTTGCACTCTTCTCCTGGCCCACTTTATATGGATATGTGGGGATCTCTGGGGTGTTTTGGTGCACAAACCAGCCTAAGATTTGTATTCATCAGCAGGTGAGGCTTGGCTCTCAGCTGGTGTTCTCTTGCTGTTCTACAGAAGGATGTTTCTGCATATGACTGCAGTCACTCTCATCACATCCTATTTGGCTGTTTTATTAAGCTCAATACCATTCCTCTGCAGTTCATCTGTCACGAGTGGGTTAAATCTTCACTGTCCAAACCCAAACCTTCACTGTCCCTAGGAAGACGATCATGTGAAGAGCTGTTCCTGCAAGAGCCCCCTCCTGTAGCACTTTGGCAAGCAACGCCTGGCATGTTATGGCCAAGGGGCAGGCGAGTGCTCAGTATCACTATATGGGAGGAGGGGGACCCATATTCTAGCCCATGGCCTGGCCCTCAGCTAGGTGAACAACACTTTAGTTTCTTACCTTTGATAAAGGGAAGTTGGAGGGCTGCAGCAATCATTTCTCTTTTCCCCTCTTTCTTCTGAATATCTATTTCTGTTTCTTCCCACCTCTTTTCCGTTTTAAGGAAGACAGAAAGTGCCTTATGGCCAATCCAGTCTTTAGTGATTGTGAAGGACAGAACTAGAACATCAGAAATGGGGCAGATATCTCTGTGTCCTGTTTTATTCTCTTCCAAGTGTAGTTGGCCCTCAGTCCAGCTGAAACATCAGTCTAGATGTTTCAAAAGAAGTTCAGCTTTATGAAAACATTTGTTTGCAAACACTACCGAGCTTTGTGACGTATAACTTATTTCAATGAACCTTAATGACTGTTACCTGCTCTTTTTATAGACTCAGACCCCAGATTTAAGAACTAAGACTAGCTTAATTTGTATCATAGTCACTACAGATACATATACCTGATCTGTGATATGGACAAACATCCCTTTCATATGGGATGAATATGAGGTCGATATTAACTATAATTGCCTAAGGCACAGATACAGAAACTATGTCTGAAACTAGTTCCTATGAAATCTATGTCAAGATACAAATGGGCATAGTCATCCCTAGCACACCTGCTTAAATAAAGGAAAAAAGCCTTAGAAATAAATTAGGTCCTTTATTTCCCGAAGTTTGGGAATTCATTTACAAGGCAGGTTTCATTACAACTTGCTATAGCTATCTCAGAATTAGCTATCTAATCTCAGGTGACTCTTCTTTCTCTGTCCTCTGCAGATGGAACCTCCAGATGTCACTTAGATCAATTGTTTCATGTGGCCATTTTAGGATGGTATCTCAGATGGCCATAGTAAAATAGGCCCCTGCTGCTGGTGGAGTCTCTCTTTCTCTGTCTTGACTACAGAATGAGTGCCTTAGACCAAACCACTAAGGTGACGTTATCCCATTGTTAATGTCTTGGTTCATTAACATTTTAATTTAAGTTAATTTAGTATTATTCTGATTTGATACATATTATACATATTTTTTCTTTTATTGTAGTCCACAATAATGATGGTGCCTCCCAGACATCTCACTTCTAGTCTATTTTTACCGAAATTCAGATTTTCTACTTTAGGTGATGTAAAGAAAAACCCTACTTTCTTGGTCTAATTTTCATCACCTATAGGTGTTCTCATTTTATGTTCCAATATTTTGACTGAATGTAGTGATTTTGTAAGATCCCACTTAACAGTGCACGATCAAAATCTCAGCAAATGTCCTTGTAGTGCAGTACAAAGTTAAGATACAGAGACTGAACAATAGAGAGGCAGCTTTTAAGATGTTTCTTGTAACTGATATAACCAGTTTTGTATTATTATAATATTACATTGACTGAATATATCACAGTACATTTTCAAATCAGTTTAAAAGTATCATCTCAATGACGAGAACGAATATAATATATGGGTATTTATAAAATATGATTAGCAATATCTAAACGAAGTAACTGAAACCATACTATACAAGACTTAAAGCAATTTCTATTTCCCCATTTTTGCACCCTGCCTTCTCACAAAACAAGCAGGTTACACAACCCTGAAAATAAGTTTCTGAGAGATAGAAATCTTTCAGAAACCTTTAGGAAAGGACACCCGAAGGTATACAAATGCAGAAAGAAAAGTGTCTGTTCATGCTAATAAAAGGAAGACAACAATCCTAAAAAAACAGCAAGGCTAATCTTGGCCCTTTATTTTCATCATGCTTCCAGATTTTGAAAAGACAGTTACATGGCCCTGCTGGTGACAGAAGACTACCTCTTATCCCTAATGCTGGTAGCAAGGTGCAAAAATTAGCAAAGCTTAGCTTTGGGTTTTGGGTTACATTTTAAGTCTGCTTAACCTGTGGAATGTGTGCACTGTTGGGACACAGGCTGGTCCCTTTTCAAAACTCCGCATTGCCAATTAATTTTTCTCATTAAAACCTGTATGCTGTACTCTTTGTCTATCCCCTCCCTCCACCTTTAAGATACTGAAGCCACTGTTGTTGCCTTGGGTTCTGGTTCACCTGTCAATGGTCTGATCATTCTCAAAAGAAGCTTTCTGAATACTGTTGCATCACCTCACCATTTTATTATTCTTTAACCAGGAACGTGCACCACCTTCCTCTCCTTTTCATGGGATTTTTTCCATGACTTTACAAAGTCTTACCTTCCCACTATATAGGGCAGATAATGCCTAGAAACACGGCCTCCTGTGTCAACCAGGCTACTAGTCTGCCTTCTCTAAATTCACTCATGTCCCTATATGGCTTACTGCATTGAACTATAAGAAAGCTAGACAGGATAGGGTTGTTTTGGAGAGTGACTTTTCATTGCCTTCCTTGCACATATCTGCATAGTCCCATGCAGTAATCTGTATTTTTGTTTCTTATGTATAGGAAGTATCCGTAAGCAAATAACAAATAATCACTATCATCACCTTCTTTGTGGATACCAGTGTTATGTAGGTGAACCAAGAGAGAAAGCTTATTGTAAAGTAATGGGGGTTCTTTTCAAACCAAGTAAAAACTATGTTGAAACATCCCATAATTGAGAATATTTGCAGGGATGATTACCTTTCCACTTCACAGTACTCAATATACTGCTCACTTCTGAGCTACTTTCTGAGAGAATACTACCAAGTGGAGGAAATCTCCTGTGGCACAGGCATGACTGTTGATGCAAAATGAGTGGTTAGTAAACATCTTTCAGTTGGTGTAGAAAACACAGATTTGCAAGAAATGAACCTTGAACACAAACAAAAATGTTTGGTTAGCATCCACTCTACCCATTGTGTGATTCATTCTCGTGTCTGCAGAATTTTCATCAACACTGGAAAATTTTGCCAAAGCTAAGATCATGTCAGGACCTTGGCAGAAATCTGTTACTTGCTCATGCATTTGATTCTAGATAACAGTTCCTCATTTGCTCACAAAACTTTTCCTAATTTATCTATCACCTCTGTAGTCTTTCAGATTTTAGGAAAATTCTGACACAAATTTGGGTGTGGAAAAGAGGTCTTAATGACAGATGTACATATCCCTAAAGAACTACAATGCAACCTTAGCTTGCAATTCTCTGTTGTAGGAGGAATTTTTATTAAACTTTGTATATGAATGTCACAGTTTAAGCCCATTTATAAAATCTGTGAGTCTTGCAACTGGCTCTGAACATTAGCGTACTTGGGGGGACCCATGACACTCTGTGTGATCTCAAAGTGGCATCTTGGAAAAGCAGTTTTTATTCTCCTTTTTCCCCCTATAGATCCTTAAAAATATGCAAATCTATGTGATCTGTTTCTCATACAAAGAGCTGCAAATTCAGCTATGGATCAAAGATTAGAGCATATGCCTATTATTGCGGCTGCCAGTTAACTGATCCAAATATTTAACTCTTTAAAGAAATAGAGGGTCAGCAGCTTTCTGAATAATTGTTTCCAGACAGTCTTCTGTTGGTTGGATTTCTCTGTCACATTCAACTTCAATTGCTGCTGTAATTTATCTCCTCTCCACAGACTCTAATGTTACTAAATTCACATGTTAGTATTTGAGTCACTTGTGCTTAGACAAATCCAGAGCATGCTCCATTATCAATGATAGTTTTTTATGGTGCCTCACAGATTACATGAGAAAAACCAGTGCCATCCTAACACCCGCCTCTGACCTTTTGTTATGCTGGGAAGTGCGTAGAGGAAGAAACTGGCCCAGAAACAGCAGAAAACTAAATGAAGGTGCATACTAACCTTTTTGTAAGCTTATCTTCACTTAGGTGTCAACAGTCAGAAACAGGTGGTGTTTTGCTGACAGCCACAGTTGCCAGCGTAGTGCTGTGTTGTGAATGTACGTTTCCTTACGTTTCCTCTGGGTCTCACTTCCCTGCCGTTTAGTCTTGTCTTCATGAAGAAAAGTACTTTAGAGGTGCTCTGATTGTGTCCTTTGTCCCACTCTGGTGGGCACTACCTCACCTTCAAGCCTGCCAGAGAAAGAACTTTGTGTTGGAGTCAGCAGAACCAGCCACATCTTCAGTGCTTCCTCCTGGAGAGTCATCAACCACTGTCTACTGCGTGCTCTTGTGCTGTGTCAGTCTGCTTCATCAACCTCCTCCCACCTCGGCGCAGTTGCAAACCAACCAGTCGCTATCTAAAATGATGGAAAAAATAGTGTAGGGATCTTACTTTTAGCTGATTTTAAGTTGAAAAATAAAACACATCACAACTCTATTCATATTCCAGTTTTGGTATGGGTTCTTTAGTTACCAGTAGGCTCTACTTCATCAAATGACCAAGCCTCAAGTTCAGTATTTTCCTCAACAGGCACTTGATTTTGGTGAAGAGGGCAATGTGTGAGTTTAAAATAAAAAGGGCCGAGGAAACAAAGTGGTTAAGGACACACTCTAGACCTTTAGCATCTCCTGAGAAGGAATGATAAACTCCTCTCTTTGGCCAAGTCTACTTTCCTACACCTTTCTGAGGAGAAGTAATGGAGAGTGCTATTTATTATGTGTTGGGATGAAGGT
>NW_009928990.1:39597-43382 GCF_000696875.1 Nestor notabilis
TTTCCACCATTAAAAAAAATAAAATCCAGAATTTATGGGAGTTTGAAAAGCAATTTCCTTTTAAGGTGCAAATTCTTAATTTGCCACATAAAAGTACAGGAATTAAGTGCTAAATCCTTCTTTGCCAGTGAGACCTGTGAAAGGAGGTATGAAAAAAGAGTTACTGTTAGGTTTCTATTCATGTCTCCTGAAAGCCAATGTATGCAAAAGTGCACTGAAACAGCCCTGATTTTTTCAAAGCCTTCCTGCCGTTCTGACTGACTTTTAAAAAATGAACCCTTGTCTGGTTTTATTTGTGTGGTGGGTTCTGATTTTGTTCTGCCTGTACTGTATCACTTTTCTCTCCTCACCATTAATCTTCCATGAATGTTCCCCAGGGCACAGTTCTCCCTCTTCTGCATGAAGAGTTTCTATTGAAATTAATGGACATTCTTCTTGTGGGTGGAGGGAAGAATACACCCTTATATCAGCCCTGCAGCAAAAGAAGATTATTCATTGAAAGGAAGTGTTAGTCTCACTCCTGAAAGCCCAAGGTCTAGCCAGGCAGATTATAGTAGGAGATCCCAACAGGACGTCTGGTACAGAAGTGAGAATTACTTGTGCAAATGAAAACAAAAGCCAGAACAGAAGACTTTTTAAATGTTGGAACAAAACCCCATGGAAAGTCAGTGGTTGTACTCCGTGATGAAGTGCACTGTCCTAAACCTAATTTTAGGGCAGATACGTTCAGTGGAATATGATGCAGTGAAGGTATCCATAAGTTGCCTGTAGAACCAGGCATGGTCATAAGAACAGCACAGCACCAAAGACTAGTTTGATCTGCAAAGAAGTGTTGCAGATTGGCCAGGGGTGCTGGGCCTCTTGGATAAGGGTATATTGTGCTGTGCAGATGTATCACCTCATTTGGAACCTGGGCTCAGGAGCTCAGGCATCTTTAACACAGTTGTCCATTGCACAGTATAGACATGCTAAGAAGTCTCATACCTCTTAGAGGCTTAAATGGAAAAGTCTTATGTTCCTTCACAGAAAATCCTTTAATGAATTAAAGAGGGTGTTGACAACCTTCAAGCGGAACTGCAAAAATTCCCATAAGAAGGATAGTAGCTGCAATGTGATGTCTTGAAGCAGGAGGATGACCACCTAAAATATACCACTGTATCTAAGTTTAGTAAAACAAACACACTATATTTAAGTAGGCTATGGAAAGGTAAATACACTACAGGAGTGGCCCCAAGCAGTTCATGTTACAGTAATGCTACTGTCATGTTTTGGATAGATATGACCGTAGATACTATAATCAAAGCTAGGAGATAGAATTTAATATGCATAGGAGAAAGGGGATAAAAAGCTCTCCTTCCCTAAAAGTATTTTCAAGAATTAAGCTCTCTTCCACCTTGTACTCCAAAGAAAAAACCAAGCTTTTCTAAAGAAGAGTTACATGGATGTGCTAGGTTACTCCAATATTTTAAATTCTTTGAGATATTTCATGGAGAAGTCCTACTTGCAAGGGTGACTCCTTCCACTGTGCATGTTTGCTTTCTTTGATGCCTTGTTTCATGTAGTGATGGAAAGGGTGATAAAAGTTGGAGAACCACAGTGGTGGCCAAGTAAGGATTTCTTGTGTGTTTACAGTCTGTGAAGCCATGATCGTTGTATAATTAACATGCCAGTTACCCTTGGATTTTCAGTTTCAGCAACCGACATATTTTTAATGTTTAAATTTGATTTAAGTGTCTCTGGTACAGCTCTGTTATTCATTGGCGCATATTTGTATTTTGGTTGAAGATTATGTACGTATCTAACAAGATGATTACTTTAAACAGTGCTCTATCTGCTCCTTCCACCAAACCTGGAATGCTTGCTGTAAGATTAGCCTTGTCAAATTTACTTAAAATGACCAGGCAAATACATACAACTAATTTTGTTATAGGCAAAATTAACTAATGCTCTTTTTCATGGTGAGGTGCTGTAATGATTTTATATAGCAGTCAAACTACTTAAATACTAATGCTGCCTTCATGCTGTAATCACCATTCCAGTCAGATGTCATTTTTAGTAGCCTATAGGGAATTCCATCCCTTAATTATTCTTCAATACACAAACCAAGCATTCTTTAATTGGTGTAAATTGAACAGTGTTCCAACGCAAACAAGGAGAGGACAAACTAATCAATGATTCTGTGCATGTCTATTGGAAAGCTATTGCCATTAGATCAAGTAACAAATCCTCGACTCCATTAGCTTCAGAGGAATGATGGGGGAAAAATACCGCTAATGCTACTTCTTGTTATCAATCAGTAGAGGAAAGCATGTAGCAAATCCTAAAGCAGAACTCCAGCTTTTCTTGAAAGTGCTCATAGAAATTTAAAATATGAAGATATTCTGACTTCAGAGTCTGCAGTCACATTTCTTTGATGGGAGTTTGTCTGGAAACAATGTGTTTTTATCCTCGGCTGCCTCTAGTCATGTGGCCTGGTTTTTATTTTTCTCTTTCAAATAAACGAGTCTTGAACGATAACATAACTTTTCTCAACTTGTTAGGAAATTTTTGGTGAATATTCTGGCTCTCACAGGCTGTGCTCCATATATTCATATGTATTCACTGCTGCAGCACAACATAAATTGGGTGGCTCTCCTGTCTCTTTTTTTAATACAATCTGAAATAAAGGTGCTGTATTTAAGAAACAGATGAAAAATCCTTCTCATAAATGTGTCATACTCACTTTTCATTCTTGTCTCTTTTTATCAGTTCTCTAAAACTGATTATTTATCACTGGAGAGAGAAGAAAAAAAATGTAAAAGGCCCATTACAAACCTCTGGCCCAGATCTGCCAGTCTTACAGTTTTAGTTAGTGTGGAAAGTGAAACTCTTCTGGAAAGAAATATACTGGCTATGGATGTTCACTTTTTAATCTATTTGTTTTTGATATAATATGCTATTTACTGTTTAAGGACCTTTCATGTTGGTTTAAATTGAAGTTTTTAAAACCAGTCTAGCATAAAAAGCTCTAAGTGACATAGACTCAGTAGAGAAACACAGCATTTTCTACAGACAGCCTTTGTTCACCACATTACAGTTGAAAGAATTATAGAGCAGGCTCGGTAGATAACCCACCTTCTTAAAACAAGAGGGTTTCTAATTTCCACACGTCCTAATCACAGTCACATTACTTCACTCTGTGTACCAGCCCCCTCAGGGCTGGCTCTAGGTTTTGCTGTGAAGTCACATGTGTGGGGCCTGAGGCATTTTTCCATGATGCCTGCAGCTGGGGAGTGTGAGATTTGGGTTTGTTTTTTCTTTCTTTTTTTTTAATTTCCTTTAGCCAGTTGGGATTCTCTAACTGGCTCTGTTGTCATGGGTGGCTGGCTTGGGCAGTAAGGAAGAGAGCAGCACTAAAGTAATTGTACTCTCTGTTTCATACTTATTTGCAATGAGGATGAAGATGCTGCAATATGTGGTTTTTGAGGGAAAAGGAGCTGCTCCCCTTGCCTCCTTTCCCAAACTAGTGTACTCGATTTCCAAGTAATGAATTCCCCTCTGTTTCCCTACTTTTGCTTCTTTGTTGGTTGGTTCTTGTGTGTGGTTATATTATTCTTCAAAAAAGTAGCATCCGATCTGATTTAAGGCATCTTTCTTCTCTATGTTATTCTTCAGTATGCTCAATGGTAGTTATAAAATTGATGCTGATGCCAGCAAGCAGTTATGACACTTAGAGTGGGGGGTTTTTGAGTGCTGAAGGGGCTTTTCAAGAGTGATAAGCTCCTTCTTTGCTCCTTATCCTGCTG